>NW_024868434.1:0-25478 GCF_013358625.1 Macadamia integrifolia | reverse complement strand
TACGTAGAGTCTCCTCTTCTTAGCATAGAGCAAGCCATTTTGCTCCCAAAATCTTCGTGTCTTGCCCTCCCGTGTAAGAGCAAGTAAGCTCTTAGCCATAGGATCATGTTGGAGGCCCTCTTTGATCAACTCTAAAAGTTCCCCCTCCGGTTGGCTAAGAGAAGCTAACTCCACCTTTCTACTAAGCGCATCAGCCACCTCGTTGGCCTTACCTGGCTTGTATTCGAAGACGAAGTCAAACTCTGCCAAGAAGTCTTGCCATCTAGCTTGCTTAGGACTTAACTTCTTTTGGGTTTGAAAGTAACTAGTGGCAACATTGTCTGTCTTCACCACAAACCGTGACCCAAGTAGGTAGTGTCGCCACGTCCTTAGGCAATGCACCACCGCGGTCATCTCCTTCTCATGGACTGTGTAGCGCCGCTCTGTCTCATTCAACTTACGGCTCTCATAGGCAATAGGGTGCCTTTCTTGCATCAACACCCCACCGATAGCAAAGTCAGATGCATCTGTGTGCACCTCAAATGGTTTGCCATAGTCGGGTAGGGTAAGCACTGGTTCCCCCATGACAGCCTTCTTTAAGTCCTCAAAGGCCTCTTTGCATGCGTCTGACCATAACCATGGTCGGTTCTTCTTTAGTAAGTCTGTAAGTGGAGCTGCCCTTCTTGAGTAACCTTGAATAAACCGCCGATAATAGTTAACTAAGCCAAGGAAAGACCTTAGCTCAGTCACTTTAGTTGGTGCCTCCCATTCTTGGATAGCTGCACCTTGCTCTCGTCCATTTGTAGGGTTCCACCTCTAATCTTGTGACCAAGGAACATCACTTCCTCTTGTGCAAATGCACATTTCTCCTTCTTGACATAGAGTTGATTGTCCCTTAATTCCTTGAATATGATCTTCAAGTGCTGAACGTGCTCCTCCAATGTGTTGCTATAGACGACGATGTCGTCTAAGTACACCACCACGAACTTATCGAGGTAGGGGTGGAAGATCTTGTTCATAAGGGTGCAAAATGTAGCCGGGGCATTCGTGAGTCCGAATGGCATCACCAAGAACTCGTATGAGCCATATCGCGTTGCACATGTTGTCTTTGGCTCATCACCTTCCACAATGCAGACTTAGTACTACCCCGATCGTAAGTCTAACTTGGTGAAGTACCTTGCCCCACCAAGTCTATCAAATAGATCTGCTATCAAAGGAATGGGATACTTATTCTTGATTGTTACCTTGTTCAATGCCCTGTAGTCGATGCATAGTCGAAGCGATCCATCATGCTTCCGTTGAAAAAGAACCGGGGCACCATAGGGAGCTTTAGAAGGGCGAATGAATCCCGCATCCAACAATTCCTTGAGTTGCTTCCTTAGCTCCTCCAGTTCTGGTGGTGACATTCTATATGGTGCCATTGCTAGTGGCTTGGCACCTGGCTCCAACTCAATGGCATGATCCACCTCCCTCCTAGGTGGAAGTCTCTTGGGCAACTCATTTGGCATTACATCCTTGAACTCTACGACCTTCTCGATTGGCTTGGGTAGCACCTTAGTTGGACCGTCTTCCTTAGGCTCTAAGTGTAATATCCCGCTTCTTAAACCCGGTCTGATTTCGTGGTTGAACCGGTTTAACCATGCAGGAACCGAGCCAGAGGATGTTAGAGCGAGTTCCTTATGGGCTATGATGGCACGGGTGACCTTAAACACCGGCTGGCCCGACAAGTCCGAGCCAGTGCCAGAAGAGACGGGAGTGCCCAAACCATGTACGTGCACCTACCATAAGGCTATGTACGGATAGAACAGGTATTATATCCGTATTTTAAGGTTATATACGTATGCTACATTGTATGCTTGGGGTAGGGTCCGAGCCGAGGTCAGAGCCCGGTCAAAATCCCAAGTTTTGACTCTCGGGTGGGTATGTCGGGTGGGTACACCCACCTACCTGAGTGACCCATCCATCACTATTCACTTAAATAGGAATAGTATATAAAGCTTTATGACTTCTTTTCTTTCCATTTATTACCCCCGTACGTTTGGTGAGAAAAGTAAAGAGGAGAGAGAAAAAGAAAGGGAAGAAGAAAGGAAGAAGAAGAAAGGAAGGATTTCAGCGGCGCCGAAGCTCGATCTTGCCATTCCGGTGCCGGGAGTGTAATCTTCAACTCGAGATCTACAGTTGGAGGTAAGAAAAGCTGGGTTTTATAAACATTCGCCAAACCCACGCTTTAAACCCTTGATTCGAGTATGATTTCTTAAGATCTTGTAAACACCTCTTGAAATGATTGGTCTAAGGTTTAATAGATGATTTATGTGTTGATCTTGAAGGATTTGAAGAGATATTGACAAGGTAGAAGGAGCATTGTGAGTTGGAAGTGATTTGGAGGGTTTGAAGTCATTCTTGAGCAAAGCAGGTAAGATGGTTCCCCTCACTCGAGTCTAACTTGGATCTAAGCTAGAACCCTCCTATGGGACTTTAAAGGTGTGAGGATTGGGTTGAGAAAAGCCCTATTTGGGTCCCCAAGGAATGGGGGAAGTTGAGAAGAAACTGGAGTTTTTCCGCCAAAACCGGCGGGTAGGACCGGTGGGTAGACCACCCACCTGTGTCACCCACCTGAGAGGACCAGAGGGGTTCTGGCCAAACCGGCGGGTAGGACCGGCTGGTCCTACCGGTGGGTCCATACCCGTCGGTCCAAAACCGGCGGGTAGGACCGGTGGGTAGACCACCCACCTGAGACACCCACCCGAGTGGCCAGAATGTGATTTTTGGGTCCGATCGAGCCCAAATCGGACGTGGGACCTTCTTTCGACATTCTAAACACGATTTTGACGTCGGATTTCATTAATTTTGATTCTAAAATGGTGAAGTACTAACCCCGCTCAATTTTGTTAGGTTCACCAAAGCCTACCCGATTCGCTCCGGATCTCACCCGTACCGAGCGGGAATCCTTGTACGCTACAAGTAAGTGGAGAGAGGACGTTTGGCCTTGTTTCAAGGCATTTGTTTGGCATTCATATTACCATATCTAATCTAGTCATGTCATCATGAATATGCTATATAGAATAGTCATTTCACACATTGATGTGCATTTATGCTATGTTTACTTTTCAAATGCAAATTGAATGAGATGTTATATGTTGAATGTGGACATCATGATGCATAATGCATTGGTAGACTAGATGCCATGGTCGGCTTGGAAACAAATGCATTGGTGGCCCGTGGTATGGGACACGGTGGCACTATGCAGTCGTACTATTGTCATATAGGAGCATGCGGTATTAGGATTCTCACCATCCCGTGCTACGACCCTTCCCAACAGGGGTTAAGGTGTTGGGTTGCCATTTGGGGGGAAGCAGGGGTCGCGATTTTCGGACACTGTGGCGGTTAGGCATTACGCCCGGCGAGTCATGTAGGACAGTCGGCAACCCCGGTGGTATTTCAAGAGGGCCAATCGTACTGCTTTTAAATTGCTGGAGTCAGCACTGTCATTTAAATTATTTACATTTCAGTTGAGAGCCGGTGGACGGCATTGTCTTTATTTTTCCGAGTACTCACGGTGGGCCTTCTCCAACAGCCCTATGGGCGTATCGCGGGAGGGAGTTCGCGGCTCGTACCTGGAGTATACGCGCACTGTGGTTGTAATAGCACTAAAACCAAAGACTTAGTAATGTGGATTAGGTGTATGTGAATCAAAATGAATAGCATGGCATGTAGTGCATATGATGTGTTGTGATGTGTGGACTGTTGTGTGTGGTCCACCTCTCTACTTACTGAGCTAGTGAGCTCATTCCACGTGTGCACCCCTTTTTAGATGCTTTTGCAGGTCATGCATCTGAGGAGCATGGGGTGGGTCCCACAGTCGAGTTTCCAGAGGAGGACTGGTGGACCCCTGAGGAGTTTGAGCACGGCGTAGACTGCGCGTGTGAGAGCTGTGCTGTGGGACAGCAGTTTTGAGGCCGTGTTGAGCCCCACTACCGAGCCGAGCTGTGTACTCTGATGATTTTGATAAATTCCTGTATATACTTGATATTTGAACTTTATTCTTTTTGTGTATATATATCATGCCTTCGGGCCCAAATGTATATAATTATGGTATCATCATTTGGGTATCAGGTATATGGGAATTATTACAGGTAAAACTTAGTCTTCCGCTGATTTGATGAGTTGATGTTAGTGTGTGTATGCTGTGGTGGAATACAGTGTCTGATGATCCTGGCAGGTTTGGGTTAACCGGTGTTAACTCGGTCACCGCTCCGGTTCAGGGTGAACGGGGTGTGACAAACGGTGGTATCAGAGCGTGATGCTCTGCTCCACTCACCGCATACCATTAGAATCCCGTAGATTCTATAATAGGAAAATGGGGTTGGGCAAATATAAAAGCTTTAAAGATTAAAAGTCAAGAAAAGGAAGTATAAAAAAAAAATGGAGTTATATTATAAGTTGCATTCATGGCATGCGTGAGTGTAGATAAAAGGTAATTAGGTTGGTGCTATAACCTATAGAGTACTATTTCGACGAAATTTCGGCAGCATAACGGCGTAAAGTGGGATTTCCAAAAATTTTACACAAAACCTGATAAACAACAGATAATAATAATAACAAAGAGCCCAAATAGAAAAATCACAGCACCACCTATGTAAACACCATAATAGTCCACTATCCAAAGATATTTCATTCCATAAATGAAATTCAAGTTACATCGCAATTACAAGGAATGAGAAGAAATAAATCTACAAGGTCTACAAAAAAGAGAAAAAAATGGATAAATAGCTGGGTGGGCAAGCTAAGCCTCACTGGGCGTCGTCATCGTCGTCGATGATCACCACGTTCGCTGGAGGCCTGGAGTTAACATCGAAGCGGTGATCGTAATAATCGAACCTCGCGTTCACCACCTGTACCTCCCTCCGAAGCCGGCCATAATCTGCCGAAATAGCATTGGCCCTAGTGTCCAAGTCCTGACCCAGCCTACGGAAGGAATCCTCCAAGGTGATCTGCCGGGAGGCAATCTCGTCCAGCCGCCTCAGTATCTGGACCTGGCGATCCTGCAAGGCCCGCATGGAGGCTGTCCTATCCTCATAGTCGTAGTCACCACTCCCAGGTGGTGGGGCTCCATATGGTGGGGCTGCAGCTCCGGAAGAACTAGGACCCGGACCTCTCGACTCCTGAGGCACCTCCTCAGGGATGCTGCCGCCCATCAGATCCGCCTCCTCGTCATGAGGAACGTAGTCCTCGTCCTCCTCACTGGACTCCTCCTCCATGAGGACATCCTCTACAGGGGCAGCCCTCCTACCCCTACCTCTCCGAGCTCCCGATCTAGGAGGTGAATCCATGAGGGTGTGGAGACCCATCTTCAAGAGGTTGCTCCGATCGAACCTATCAGCCGGAGTCTTCCCCTCCTCTCCGCTCAGATCCACCCCGAAGAACTCGAAGATCCTAGTGAGGATCCTGCCGTAGGGGAATCCTCCGTCCTCTGGGTGGGAAGCATGGTGCTCCATCGCTCTGAGGATGATATAGGGAAGGCACAAGTGCTCCCTGCCTCCCTCTGCGGCTGTGAAAATACAAAATGCTATAAAAGCCGCCATGAAACCTACCTGGTTCCGATGACCTCCTCTGGGGAGCAGGTTGAACTGGATCAACCGGGCGAAGAGACGGACCTCAGGGAAGAAAGATGTCTCGGACTCCGGGCGACTGCTGCTGCCGCATATGGTCTCGTAGATGAAGTCCGGTGTCTCCATGCTCATGAACGGTCCCTGAGGCCTACTCCTGGGGGGACTGTAGTATCGGTGTCCCGCCGCCGATATACCCAATATGCTGGCCAAGGTGTCTACCGTCAGCTGGATATCCACTCCCTTCACCAGACTGCTGACAGCGAGTTCCCCGTACTGATACGACACCTCCAAGTTGCAATAAAACCGACGGACGAGCTGATCGTAGCACGGTCGGTCCACCTGAAGAATAGTGTCCCAGCCCAATGCTGAGAACCTCTCCTGAAGCTGGGCCTTGTGGAAGTCCTCGACTACCACGGTCTTTTCCATCAACACTGGCCCCTTCAGGAAGATAGGCCATTTGGCTGCGGCCTCGGCACTAGTGAAGTGCTCCTCATCGTAGTCTGAAGGGTCAGACTGAGCAGGTGCAGGTCTCCCTGTGCGATGAGCTGAAGTGCTGGTCTCCGCACTTTTCCGCTTAGAAGCGGTGGTCTTGCGTCGAACACCAGAGGAAGATGGTCCTCTGCCGGTGCGTGAAGACATCCTGACAATAAGTAAAGAAAGTTGGGTTAGTACAGTAAGAAAAGACAGCAGCATTAAAGAAGGGGAAATTCAAAACCCAATTTCTGCAAAATGGGAACGGCAACGATCTAGGAAGGATAGAAAACTTATGACATGAAACATGGTGATGGCAACGCATGGAAACGTGCCAAAACAGTAAAATGACAGCAAAGGACAGCAAAAGCAATAGGCATGAATGAAATGGGGAAATTCAAGTCCATTGCGCAAATTGGAATGGAATGGAGAGAAAGCTTGAAACCCTAGGTCTAGAATGAAATGCCATAGTAATGGGATGATGAAATTGCAAGTATATACCCCAAAAAGGACTATGAAACTCCATGAGTACAATTATGGATGAAAATCAAAGAAACCAATGCCAAAATAGGGATTTTCATGGAAATACATGAGGATTTCAAGCATAATGGATGATTCAATGCAATCTAACTCATATCTAGCGTAAAACAAGTGAAATGCATTACATAGAAGACGTCAATTTGAGAAAAACAGTAAGGATGGAAGAAACCCCAAATTTGGGAACCTAGGGCACCAATTTGGGGCTTTTTCTCCAAATAGAGAGAGATAATTCCTATACGCTACCAATGAGCACAGTAGAATCATCATAAACACATGGAAAGACTATTCTATGGTGAAAAATAGAGAAAGAAAGCCTAAAAAGTAAATCCTATTCAAGTAATTCACCCAATTTGAAATTCTGGAAAAAGAAGAAGAAGAAGAACTTACTTGGATGAAGATGAGTTGACTCCTCACTAGAGCGCCGAGCGGATGAGTGGAACCGCGAGTAGGAGCGCCGAATAGACTCCCAAAATCGTCCAAGAGGGAAAGGAAGGAAGAGAGGGGAGAGGGTGAGAGCGACAGACAAAACAGGGCCTTTCTGGCCCTGTTCGTGTTTTAACCTCGGGCAAGACCGGCGGGTCAGACCGGCGGGTCCCTACCCGCCGGTGACACCCGCCGGTTTGGGGGTGCTGGGACCGGCGGGTCAGACCGGCGGGTCCCTACCCGCCGGTTCATCCCACCGGTTTGGACAGAGGGGAAAATTTTTTAAAATTTTTAAAATTTTCCTTCTTTGTCTTTTCCCTTCTTTTCTCCTATTATGAATGCATTGGTTTTATGGTGGAGATTAATCCTATGATCAATATGCTACGGTCAAGTGGGACCATTAGCATGTATGTTGTGAACTTTGCCTGTATCTTGGAATTGAGCTATGAATAATTACAGGCTATCATACACTACAACACCTCACCTAATGGCATATGATTATGTGCCTAAATCAGTCTATGGTGTTTAACCAATATGGTGTGTGATATGTTCCAGGTACAAGGATACGATGGTACGTACTAGATCCGGTAGTAATGCCCGAGGTACCTCGCGGGGTCCTCGTCGGGTCGGTCGACCACAAAATCCTAGAGGGGCCCGTTCTGTGAGGCATACCTCGCCTCCACTACCTGCAGAGACCCATGGTCAGGGTGGGGCACATGGGGACCCACCTATGACTGCACTCCCGGACCCTCCACCAGTCATTACACCGGGAGATGTTGCTACAATAATTCAGCAGTCCCAACAAGCTTTCCAACAACAAATGCTTCAGCAACAGCAAGCATTTATGACTGCCATCCAGCAACAGTTGGATCTTTCTCAACCGGGTCAACCTCCCCGGGTACACACTCCGCAAGACCCACCTGTCGGGTCGGGAACGGGACCACAAGTGGGTACACCTCCAATCCCACCATTCGGTATTCCTCAGCATGGGATGCCTCATCCTTATGCCTACTATCCTACCTATGCTCCTAACTTCCCGGCGACGAGTAATACGTCAAGGGTGGTAGAGTCGTTCAAGAGGAACTTACCACCGGTATTCTCTAAGGTGGGGAGTGATCCTCTGGAACCGGATCAATGGATCCAAGAATTAGAGAAGATATTTGAGGTGCTTGAGTGCACGGATGCCCAGAAACTTATTTGTGCTGGGTTGCAACTCAAGAAAGAGGCAAATTCTGGTGGCAAGCCTCCAAACCTATATTAATGGCTGCTCATCCAGAACCTACTTGGGAGCAGTTTAAGGAGTTGTTCTTGGATAACCATTATCCGCGCAGTTTCAGAGATCGGAAGGAGACTGAGTTCATGGCCTTAACTCAAGGAGGTAAAGACTGTCCTTGAGTATCAGCAACAGTTTGAAAGTTTATTCCATTTTGCCCCAAGGCATATGCGAACAGCTGAAGAGAAGGCAGCAAGGTTCCTAAAGGGCCTAAAAGCATCTATTGGGTCGGTGCTTGAAGTCTTGGATTTGACCGAATATGGCCAGATTGTACAGAAGGCCAAGACCATGGAAGATAAGCAAAAGGGTGAACAGTCCCTCACTCCAGGACTGTGGAAGAGAACAAATCCATTCCCAGATGTGGGAAATTCCTCCTAGGCATACCGTGGATCATATAGCTCGGGGCCTATGTATAGGCAGCCCTATAGGCCATCTGGCTATCCTTCTAGGCCAGTTGGTGGTTCGGGTTCAACCTCTATTCGCCCGAACACTAGTGTGGCTCCTACAGCTCCAAGGCCACCTCGACCTTCATCTGCATCGGGTCAAGTGTAGAGGGGCCCCGCTCCAGTTCTGACGTCTCAGATTCGTTGCTTCAACTGCCATTCCTATGGGCATTATGCGAAAGACTGTCGGGCCCGACCAGCCTTGCCCTCCAGTCAGCCCTCTGCGTATCGACCTCCCTTACCTCGAGGCAGTCAATCGCAGGGAAGGATGTATGCCCTATCAGCCGAGGAAGCTGAGGCTAGTACAAAAGTTGTAGCAGGTACATTTTAAATTAAGAAGTTCATTATGATTAATATTGATGACCTGCTGAAATTATATACATTGTTATATTAGGTATCCTACCCATATCGGGCATAACAGCCTATGTTTTATTTGATTCAGGAGCTACTCATTCATTCGCATCTAAGAGGTTTGTAGGGAAGCTTGGGATGTCACCAAAGATCCTAGACCATGGAATGATTGTTAGTATGCCTACTGGTAAAATTGCACAGTTGAAGGAAGTGTATGGGCCGTGCCCGGTGGAGATTAGTGGGAAGAACTTTGATGCGCAACTCATTAAATTCAATATGCAGAATTTTGATGTTATACTGGGTATGGATTGGTTGTCAGCTCATCGAGCTAATGTGATCTGTGCGGAAAGGCTGATTAAGGTGACAGATGTCGAAGGGAAAGAGTGGGTGTACCGAGCAGATACAATGAAAAGGGTGAGGAAGGTCCTCGTCTCCGCTCTCCAAGCGGTAAAGTTGCTAGAAAGTGGATGTCAGGGTTTCATAGCCTCGGTACTCGATGTTGATGCAAGAGTTACACCTCTAGAAGAAGTAAAGGTGGTTAAAGAGTTTCCCGATGTTTTCCCAGATGATCTGATGCATTTACCACCTGACAGAGAGTTGGAGTTTGCCATAGACTTGATTCCTGGAGCAGCTCCAGTATCTAAGGCTCCATATAGGATGGCACCAGCTGAATTGAAGGAGTTGCAGATGCAATTGCAAGAACTATTAGAAAAGGGGTTTATTCGCCCAAGTGTTTCACCTTGGGGTGCCCCGGTGTTGTTTGTCAAGAAGAAGGATGGTAGTTTGCGTATGTGCATAGATTACCGGGAGTTGAATAAGCTAACCATTAAGAACCGGTATCCGTTGCCATGCATTGATGATTTATTTGATCAGTTACAAGGAGCCAGGGTATTTTCGAAGATAGACCTTCGGTCTGGCTATTATCAGCTCAAGATAAAGAGTAGCGATATACCCAAAACAGCATTTAGGACTCGATACGGCCATTATGAGTTCCTAGTGTTGTCCTTCGGGTTAACCAATGCACCGGCAGCATTTATGGATCTAATGAATCGAGTATTTCAGGATGTGCTCGACAAATGGGTAATTGTTTTTATTGACGATATCTTGATCTACTCCAAGACCGAGGAGGAGCACACTCAACACTTGAGAATGGTGTTACAGAGGTTGAGAGATCAACAGTTGTTTGCCAAGTACAGCAAGTGTGAATTCTGGCTTGAACAAGTTGGATTCCTGGGGCACGTAGTGTCTAAAGCTGGAATCGAAGTAGATCCTGCTAAGGTAAAAGCAGTAGTGGAATGGGAAAGTCCCAAGAATGTTACTGAAATTAGAAGCTTCCTGGGTTTGGCTGGATATTACCGGCGTTTCATCGAGAATTTTGCTCGGATCTCAGCACCAATGACCAAGTTGACGAAAAAGGGTGTGAAATTCGACTGGGCAGAGGAATGTGAGAAGAGCTTCCAGGAATTGAAAGAAAAGTTGGTGACCGCCCCTGTGCTGACTATTCCTGAAGGCACAGGTGGAATGACGGTCTATACCGATGCTTCCAAAGTTGGGTTGGGTTGTGTTCTCATGCAACGCGGGAAGGTAATAGCATATGCATCCCGACAACTAAAGGAATATGAGAAGAATTACCCCACTCATGACTTGGAACTAGCGGCAGTCATTTTTGCCCTTAAGATCTGGCGACACTATTTGTATGGGGAGAAGTGTGAGATATACAGTGACCACAAAAGCCTGAAATACTTCTTCACCCAGAAGGATCTGAACATGAGACTGAGAAGATGGCTTGAACTCATGAAGGATTATGACTGCGATATTCAGTATCATCCCGGCAAGGCTAATGTAGTGGCAGATGCATTGAGTCGGAAGACACAGACTGTGTCGCTTTCATGCTTAGCAGTAAGCTCACCACTTGTGCAAGAGGCGATGCTAATGGAAGAGACCCTCTTGTATGAAGGGGCAACCCTAGAGCTTGAACCTCAACCAGAAAACCTTAAATGGTTGACGGCATCCTTGTCGGCTCTACAGGTGCATCTGGCAATTAGGCAAGAGGTGATAATGAAGCAAACTTTGGATCCTGAATTGCAGCGGATTAGAGTTAAGGTTCAAGACCAAACAATGAACGACCCAGATTTTACTTTAGCCAGTGATGGGGCATTGATGTTTCGAGACAGATTGTGTGTACCCGATGATTTGGATATACAGGATAAAATCGTGAGAGAAGCACATAGCTCCGAGTACTCACTCCACCCAGGAAGTACCAAAATGTACAAAGACCTCAAACAGAGTTACTGGTGGCCAAGCATGAAAGGCACCATAGCTTTGTATGTGGCGACTTGTCTTACCTGCCAGAAGGTGAAAGCTGAGAGGCATCGACCTTATGGTACCCTTCAGCCACTCCCAGTACCAGAATGGAAGTGGGAAAGGATTACAATGGATTTCGTCACCGGACTACCAGGTACACCTAAGGGAATAGATGCGATATGGGTGATTGTGGATCGGCTTACCAAGACTGCTCATTTCATTCCTATCAAGACCAAGTTCTCCATGGCCAAACTAGCACAACTTTACATGGACAACATAGTGCGTTTACATGGAGTGCCAGTGAGCATTGTTTCAGATAGGGACCCAAGGTTCACTTCCAGATTTTGGAAATGCTTACAGCGTGCCTTGGGATCGCAACTGAACTTGAGTACAGCTTTTCACCCACAGACGGACGGTCAGTCGGAGCGAACCATACAGATATTGGAAGACATGCTCAGGGCGTGTGCAATGGAGATGTGTGGCAGCTGGGAAGAATATATACCTCTTATGGAGTTTGCATATAATAATAGTTACCAAGCTACAATTGGGATGGCTCCATATGAGGCGTTATATGGCAGAAAATGCAGAACTCCTTTGTATTGGGATGAGGTAGGTGAACGTCGAATGTTAGGACCTGAGATGATCCAGATGACTTGTGACAAAGTCGACGTTATTAGAGAACGGATTAAAGCAGCTCAGTCCCGTCAAAAGAGCTATGCAGACACCCGCAGGAAGGAGATTGAATTTCAGCCAGGAGAAAAGGTATTTCTCAAGATCTCTCCTACTAAAGGTTTGCAAAGGTTTCACAGAAAGGGGAAGTTGAGCCCAAGATACATAGGACCATTTGAGATCTTGTCCCGGGTTGGCTCAGTAGCCTACATGCTTGCTCTGCCACCTTCGCTTGGAAATGTTCACAATGTATTCCATATATCCATGCTGAAGAAGTACGTGCATGATCCATCTCATGTACTACCCGTGGAACCAGGGTACCTAGAAGCTGATATGACTTATATAGAGCAGCCAGCTGAAATTTTGGACCGAAAGGCGAAAACCCTTCGCAACCGCTCCATTTCCTATGTAAAGGTGCGATGGGCTGGTCACTCACTTGAAGAAGCATCTTGGGAGGTAGAAGATGAAATGCGAGCCAAGTACCCTCATCTTTTTGATCAACCAGGTACGCAATTTCGAGGACGAAATTTTTCAGAAGGGGGGGGTAATGTAATATCCCGCTTCTTAAACCCGGTCTGATTTCGCGGTTGAACCATGCAGGAACCGAGCCAGAGGATGTTAGAGCGGGTTCCTTATGGGCTATGATGGCACGGGTGACCTTAAACACCGGCTGGCCCGACAAGTCTGAGCCAGTGCCAGAAGAGACGGGAGTGCCCAAACCGTGTACGTGCACCTACCATAAGGCTATGTACGGATAGAACAGGTATTATATCCGTATTTTAAGGTTATATACGTATGCTACATCGTATGCTTGGGGTAGGGTCCGAGCCGAGGTCCGAGCCCGGTCAAAATCCCAAGTTTTTACTCTCGGATGGGTATGTCAGGTGGGTACACCCACCCACCTGAGTGACCCATCCATCACTATTCACTTAAGTAGGAATAGTATATAAAGCTTTATGACTTCTTTTCTTTCCATTTATTACCCCCGTACGTTTGGTGAGAAAAGTAAAGAGGAGAGAGAAAAAGAAAGGGAAGAGGAAAGGAAGAGGAAGAAAGGGAGGATTTCAGTGGCGCCGAAGCTCGATCTTGCCATTCCGGTGCCGGGAGAGTAATCTTCAACTCGAGATCTACAGTTGGAGGTAAGAAAAGTTGGGTTTATGAACATTCACCAAACCCACGCTTTAAACCCTTGATTCGAGTATGAGTTCTTAAGATCTTGTAGACACCCTTTGAAATGATGAATCTAAGGTTTAATAGATGATTTATGTGTTGATCTTGAAGGATTTGAAGAGACATTGACAAGGTAGAAGGAGCATTGTGAGTTGGAAGTGATTTGGAGGGTTTGAAGTCATTCTTGAGCAAAGAAGGTAAGATGGTTCCCCTCACTTGAATCTAACTTAGATCTAAGCTAGAACCCTCCTATGGGACTTTAAAGGTGTGAGGAATGGGTTGAGAAAAGCCCTATTTGGGTCCCCAAGGAATGGGGGAAGTTGAGAAGAAACTGGAGTTTTTCCGCCAAAACCGGCGGGTAGGACCGGTGGGTAGACAACCCGCCTGAGAGACCCACCTGAGAGGACCAGGGGGGGTTCTGGCCAAACCGGCGGGTAGGACCGGCGGGTCCTACTGGCGGGTCCATACCCGCCGGTCCAAAACCGGCGGGTAGGACCGGTGGGTAGACAACCCACCTGAGTGACCCACCCGAGTGGCCAGAATGTGATTTTTAGGTCCGATCGAGCCCAAATCGGGCGTGGGACCTTCTTTCGACGTTCTAAACACGATTTTGACGTCGGATTTCATTAATTTTGATTCTAAAATGGTGAAGTACTAACCCCGCTCAATTTTGTTAGGTTCACCAAAGCCTTCCCGATTCGCTCCGGATCTCACCCGTACCGAACGGGACTCCTTGTACGCTACAAGTAAGTGGAGAGAGGACGTTTGGCCTATTTCAAGGCATTTGTTTGGCATTCATTTAACCATATCTAATCTAGTCATGTCATCATGAATATGCTATATAGATTAGTCATTTCACACATTGATGTGCATTTATGCTATGTTTACTTTTAAATGCAAATTGAATGAGATGATATATGTCGAATGTGTACATCATGTTGCATAATGCCTTGATAGACTAGATGCAGCGGTCGGCTTGGAAACGAATGCATTGGTGGCCCGTGGTATGGGACACGGTGGCACTATACAGTCGTACTGCATATAGGAGCATGCGGTATTAGGATTTCACCATCCCGTGCTATGACCCTTCCCAACAGGGGTTAAGGTGTTGGGTTGCCATTTGGGGGGAAGCAGGGGTCTCGGTTGTCGGACACTGTGGCGGTTAGGCATTACGCCCGGTGAGTCATGTAGGACAGTCGGCAACCCCGGTGGTATTTCAAGAGGGCCAATCGTACTGCTTTTAAATTGCTGGAGTCAGCACTGTCATTTAATTTATTTACATTTCTGTTGAGAGCCGGTGGACGGCATTGTCTTCATTTTTCCGAGTACTCACGGTGGTCCTTCTCCAACAGCCCTATGGGCGTATCGCGGGAGGGAGTTCGCGGCTCGTACCCGGAGTATACGCGCACTGTGGTTGTAGTAGCACTAAAACCAAAGACTTAGTAATGTTGACTAGGTGTATGTGATTTAAAATGACTTGCATGGCATGTAGTGCATATGATATGTTGTGATTGTGTGGACTGTTGTGTGTGGTCCACCTCTCTACTTACTGAGCTAGTGAGCTCATTCCACGTATACACCCCTTTTTAGATGATTTTGCAGGTCATGCATCTGAGGAGCATGGGGTGGGTCCCACAGTCGAGTTTCCTGAGGAGGACTGATGGACCCCTGAGGAGTTTGAGCACGGCGTAGACTGCGCGTGTGAGAGCTGTGCTGCGGGACAGCGGTTCTGAGGCCGAGCTGAGCTCCAGCCTTGATACCGAGCCGAGCTGTGTACTCTGATGATTTTGATATTTTCTTGTATATACTTGATACTTGGACTTTATTCTTTTTGTGTATATATCATGCCTTCGGGCCCAAATGTATATAATTATGGTATCATCATTTGGGTATCAAGTATATGGAAATTATTTACAGGTAAAACTTAGTCTTCCGCTGATTTGATGATCTTGTGTTAGTGTGTGTATGTTGTGGTGGAATACAGTATCTGATGATCCTGGCAGGTATGGGTTAACCGGTGTTAACCCGGTCACCGCTCCGGTTCAGTGTGAACGGGGTGTGACAGTAACAGTTATAGAACGAAACTTGGTTGCAGCCAGCAATCCCTGCTATCAACTAAGGGATTGGAATCTCAAGGGTAGGAGAAGAAAAATTCACTCAAAGTCATTTTCAAACCTATCCCTGGGATTCCACTCCCTTGGCTACTACCATAGAGTTGCAGCTATTTGGCTGCAACCCAGACAACAGTGAAATTTTTTCTGAGTTAAAAGACTCGAATTCGAGTCGAGACCTCCTAATGAGTGTGAACTTATCATACCACAACCTCACCAATGCAATAGGCAGTTGTTAGGATAGATGGTTATTACCCAAAATCTTACGTTATATTTTGTGTTTTATAGAAATGAATTCATTAATTCTTTGTTTTTCTGTGATTACTTCAATTTTGAGTTAAATTTTGTTATTCTCATTCATCTTTTTTGGTAAAAAATTTTCTCATTCATCAGTGAAGAACAAACACAGACACTCTCTCCCTCACACCAACACCCCTCCCTCTCTCTCACTCACTCACTACATACATGGGTCTACCTACTTTTGTTCCTTCTTCAAGTTTCAATTTCTTACCAGTCCTTTAAAATTCTGAACCGTTTTAAACAAATCTATATCGAACAAAGTATTTTGCCTACTCTATTTTAACTAACTATGGTTATGTCTAAATAAACTTTCATAAAAAGTTAAAAATAAATAAAATTTACAAATGAATTTCTAAACATTTTTGTCGAAATAAATGGAGACTCATAAAAAGGAGAAATCAATGCTACCTGATCATGCAGTCCTGCACCCAGATACAAAGATGGAAAAATGACCATTTCACCCTTCTATGCTAGATGCCTCGGTGCACACTTTCATTGACCCTCGCATTGGTGCAGAGACCATGCAAGCAGGTAATGTTCTCTGTCCTCATAAGCTTGGTCGCGTGGCTCATGCAACAACATGAGGGCCAATGAGAGTTTTGAGCAGGGGCATCAACATAAATGGGATTTATATCTCATAGTGGATGAGGTGTTAATTTCATGTGCCCCTACGTCTGGTGCAGGCCCATGCAAACGGACAACTTTCTATTTCTCAAAAATATTTAGTACTCTCATGATTGAAGAAAGCCTTTTGTTTTTTCATACTTCTATTGTTGTTTTGGCATATATGCATTCACTTTTGGACAATCACATGCGGCTGAACGATGGGACGATCCATATGGGACCTCTCTCTCTCCATCATATTGTTTGGGGTCGTAATGGGCTAAGGTGATTTTCATTCATTGTGGCCTTAGGAAAACGCGATCTTTCTCATTTTACATAAGAAAAAAAATTGAGCTATATGAGGGAAAAAGAAGGCTAGGTGCCTAGACACACACCCGGATAGGGCAAAATGAACACCCTATCCCCTTGTAAAATAGCTTCCCAAAAAAATCCATCAAGAAATAAAAAATACAACCCTTATTTGATGCCCCCTTACACTAACCAGCGTATAGGCCACGCAGCCTAGTAGTACATACTTTAATAAGTAATATATTTTACTAAAAAAAAGAGGGGGGGTGAAGAGTTCACTATCCGGGAGTGCGGTCTTGCAGTATTAGTGCATGGGCCAATGGGAGCACTTGTTAAAGCATCAACAGCAGCCAGCTGGTTGTTAAAAAAAAAAAAAAAAAACAAAACGGTCAGTAATGGCCAAATTAGCATGGTATTGGCCTTGAACAATCCCCAATCCTGACCTTTCTTATTCCGATCCACATGAATGGTTCAACGGTAAAATTGTAATAGAATTTGATTTAAAAAATAAATAAATAAATAAATCTATCCGATACAATCCAATCCAACCTATTCTGGTATGATATTAAAATGGCATCGACTTTGACAGATCTCCTGATCGCATCCAAGTTTTATAACCTTAGCCCCACACTCTTTCATAGTAAACATTTTCTTCAAAAAAAAAAAACTTTGCTCTAATCGATTAGGTGCGCACGCATGATTCAAGAAGCCTGCACGGCCGAAAAGGTGGACTAACAAGGTGTATATTTTGCTCTCCATTACATCCTAAGTGGATGAGATCGAGATTGTTAAGATATAGGAAGGTGGACTCATATCTTACTCTACTCTTTTGCAATAAAACTGCTCATGCCACTCTAACTACACTACGCTTACAATTTGTTGTGTCTACTTTCTTAATTATTTATTCCTTTCTCAAATTATTAAGCTATAACCCAGTATTAAACATTCCTTTCGCAGTTCAGTTGGTAATAGAGAATATTTCATATTTGTCATTGTATTTTAATATGTATTAGCTCTTTTCTTTATATTCCTAGAGAGATTAATAAGATTGTCGACTCCTTAGAAGAAATTGTTAGTAACATTTACGATAATATATAGTCGAATTCCACTCCACTGTTAAAGGAGCAATGTAACTTAACAATCGTGCATTCTTCACGTTCTAACAAATAAATTTCACCAGTTGATAGAATAAGTCGTAGTCCCATTGGAGCTCACCACGTGATAGAATAAGAAATCGAAAATAGTAACAACTAAGAATATCCAACTTTTAAGAAAGTTAATTAAAGTGGTAGATGTCCAATAATTAAAGGGAAAAATATAATTGGACAACTTGTTTCCCATAGCTATGTAGTATTAATTGTCATGTTTAAATTTTATGGATATCTTCTCTCTGTCATGATCCAGTCATTAATTAATTTTCAATCTGTATGAAGTCTATACATATTAATATAATATTTCAAAAAATTGTCTCAAGAATTCAAATTCATTTGAAATTGTTTAAGAACAAGGACTTTTGGATATATTGTCCATGTCATGATCAAGTCATCAATGAATTTTCAGGCCGCACATACATGTTAATATAATATTTTAAAAGTGTTTCAAAAAATCAAATTCACTTGAAGCTGGTTAAGAACTAGGATTTGTGGATATATTATCCATATCATGATTTAGTTATGAATTAATTTCAATCTGTATGAAGTCTATACATGCTAATATAATATTTTAAATTTGTTTAAAAAAAATCAATTCACTTGAAATTATGTAAGAACAAAGACTTGCGGATATATTGCCCATGTCATGATTTAATCATGCATTAATTTTTAGGTCGAAAAAATTTTATGTTCACATAATATTTAAAAATTGTCTCAAAAAGTGAAATTCACTTGAAAACTAAGTGGGAAATCCTATATACAGTATGCCACATAATGGAGATGGGAAATTAAATTTGACATGTGACATATCCATGGTTTACAGAATTGGAATCAGACAAAAGGAATTAGCCGATTCAAAATGGAATTGATTGACTCCCAATCTAACTCCTTATTGATTCAGGAGTGGTGCAACAGATCAGATAGATAATCAGATGGGGCCTATGAGGCAATAAGCGGAAAGAGATGTCAAGTATATGACATAAGACCTAAACAAGGACTGTAATTCTATAACTTCCAATATTAAAACAAGGAAACAACCTGAATCATGCAGTGTATTTATTATTTGGAAATCCAAAAGTAGAAAGAGACGTTTGTAGAATAAAAATTAATGATAAATTCCAGGGAAAAAGAAAACTTTAAACATACAAGATTAATGTATTTATTATTCGATAAAATCCACAAGTAGATAGAGATGATTTTTCTTTTCTGGTAAGAGATAGAGGTGATCTTAGTGACAAATGAAGATATATTCATGAAATAGATATTAAGCAAGCAAACATGTACCACAGCTTCCTTTTTTCCATTTGTTTATGTCTTGATATTTTTCTATTAGGAGAAAGTTTTCCTTCATTCATGGTCACCATAACCTAAAGTTAGAAACATTAGATCCTCATTCATCTACTTAATCATTTTTTTGCTGAAGTTAAAAACATTAGATCGATCCTCATTCAGCACCATAATCCAAAGTTTGATTTGTGTTCCTATGTCTTTTCTCAAATTCAATTTTTTTGGATTTTTTCTTTGACATCCAAACATAGCCTAAAAGCCCGGGAATCGGTTCTCTACATTAGGTCAGGATTCTAGGAATGAATATGATCGGTGGAACCGACCAAATTAGATCGATATCATAAAGTATTTTTAAATTCAATCCTTATCCTGAAACTGAACAGCCATGATCCATCCCCCCCCCTCTCTCTCTCTCTCTCTCTCTCTCTCTCTCTCTGGTGGTTTCTAATGAGAGAACAGAGATGTTAAGCAAATGTAGACTATAATCTTTCTGGGTCTCAAAGGTTTTTTTAAAGTGAATCTTTAACAGCCATGACTCATCCCTAGATTCCATACACCACCTGATTCAACTATGAAAAAGCAAAAAAAAAAAAAAAACAAAACAAAACAAAACAAAGATTTGAGCAATTGGGCTAGCAATTTCCTTCATCACGGAGACATCTACTATATATAAAACACCACCCTCCAACACCTTCTTCACAGATCGATCACAAACATCTAAACAATCTTTTCTCGGCCAATTTCGAAGAAATTCTTCACACAGTTCACAAACAAGTGAACAACTCTCTCTCTCTCTCTCTCTGTCTCTCGCTCGAAATCAATATGGCTGGCCTTGAAAATTTTTTCTGTTGCAAGCTAAGGATCATAGAAGCCAAAAACCTTGAATTCATAACAACTGGGAAGCTCTTTGTTAGATGCTATCTCAGCACATGCAACAATGAGAGGATACGGTTTAATGGTCGAGAGATTCCATCCACGAATCACCCTTACTGGAACGAGTCCGTCTCCTTGGAGTGCTTATCTGCAGCCAACAAAGATCACTGCCTTGATCAACTCAGGCAACAAAGCGTGGTGTTTTGGGTTAAGATGGAGAAAACTGCATGTTGTGATGAAGGTTGGAGTTCCAAGCATGGCTGAGATGGTGAAAAGAAGGAGAGATGATGGTTTGATGGAACGAGTGTGGGTGTAGACATGGAAGCTGCTCTAATAGTGGAGATGATGAGGTACTTGCACTAGCGGCAGCGATTGAAGCTCTGTGACATTAGGACACGATTATTACCCCAAAATATTTCATTATGGCTGATGTTAATTTGGAGTTAGGGTTTATTGACTGGATTTTACATTTTAGTTTTTTTTTCCCTTGGAAGCTTATAGAATGTAAATGTTTACCTTAAAAAAAAAAAAAAAAAAGGAAAACATAGACCGTAAATCTTCACAAAAAGAAAAAAAAAAGAAAGATGCATTACTGTAAAAATGGTAGAATGACCATTTGCATTTTGGATATTCCATCTTTGTTTTTGTTTTTGTTTTCGTGGTTGCTCTTAATCTTTCATTTTAGATCTTTAATCATGGTTGAAAAATCAGATTTGGACTTTGATAAATCACCGAAGTTAAGTTAAAAAAAAAAACCTTAGTTAGGAGTCATGAAGACTTGCCCAAATTTAAGAAACGACTAAAAACTAGCTCAGAATCAATTCAAGTTTTCAATGACTAGGTGTTTTTACCTAAATCAAATGAAATCCACCAAGTCCAATCTATCAGTTGGGACTCCGATCCCCCTCTAGCTCTTGCTTTCCTTCTGTTATTTGACTCTACCAGAGGTTCTTTCTCCCGTCTTGTACATACTAATTTCTTATTATAAGTTTTTTTTCCACCAAAAAAAAAAAAAAAAAAAAAAAAAAAAAAAAGGATAAATCTCTTCTCACTTATAGGAGGAAAGGAAGGAATATATTAAAAATGTCAAAACATGACTCTTGCTCACCATGTTATACTCGTTCAAATCACCAAGTTTTTTCACGAAAAAAAAAAAAAATTTTGAAAAGGAAATCATGTAAAAAAAAAAAAATCTAAGTTCGAATTATGCCCCAATTAGGAAACTCTATTTTTCTTATGCAGTATTATTGATTAAGAAACTTTATTTTTCTTGACAATCAAATATAGACTACAAGATCAAATGGACATCATTGTCAACTTTTATCCTTATGTATTATGATATAGGAATGAGCATCTTTAGGTGTATGCATAGTTATCAAATTTGTATTTGGTTAAAACTAGCAAAATCACATGATTCATTACAATTTGATCCAAAGTTCATTTAATTATTTGTTCCATCGAATGAAAAACTTTACTTTGCTATAATCCACAAATCTTAACATATCAAATTGAATTTTTTTTTTTTCTTTTCTATAAAATTTAAATAAATAAATGATTAAGGGAGAAGAATATCTATACCTTAACCACATATATTGGCACCACATAAGCTAAAGAGAAAACACCCATTTCAATGTGTGTCAAAATATATAACATGTGATTCATGGAAATTTTAATAAGATAAATAAAAGATTATGTGATAGAATGTATATTATTGTTTGGATAAGAGGGGAGAAATCAAACATCATAACCCAAAGCCAAAACTAAAACGTCTCTTTTGTCCAATAACCCAAACTTCCTCCTTAAGCAACTAAAAAGATCAATTGAAGTCAAATCACTGAGGAAAACTCCACAATTCCATTCCCCAAAATCCCACACCAATGAGACAGATCTCACATAGGCACTGCAAACTGCTTTTAAAGGGAACTACCACTACCACCTCCAACAATCAACACACATTGGGATCCTAGGCAATGAGATGCGGTAAGGTAGGGAGAATAACGGGAGGGGGATTGCTACATGGTCATGATCGTGATCGTTATTGTGATCGTGATTGTGGTCGTGGTCGTGGTCGTGGTCGTGGTCGTGTGGCTTAAGATAAGGGTGTCAATTCTAGACTTACATCGGTAAGCTCAATCGGACTTAACATGTTTATGGGCCGACCTAGATTGACCTGATTAATAAATGCATCGGGCTTGAGCCCAACATGTTTATAAATAGGAAGTATACGGTGTAACCACCTAATGAGCTCGGCACATTTATAAGCTGACTTGAATCGAGTCCTTTAAGCACCACCTAGCCCAACCCCTTTAATAATACTTTTATTTTGTACTTGTATATAGTGCAAAGGCTAATGTGATATCTCCATTTGAGATGGTGATGGTTGTTATCTGAACATTCATCTTTTTCATGCATAGTTTAATTGATTTGAACTTGCTAAATTTGGGCCGTGTAGGTATAGTTTAATTGATTTGAATTCCGTGGGTTGAAGATTGAGTACCTTAGTAACTTAGTTGTTATGTCCATCTTGACTTAGTCCATTTAAACTATGGGATATTTCTTTGTTATGCACATCTCTGCCCCATTTTATTTGTATCATCATTCAAGCTCATTTAAGAGGCCAATTTTAGAGAGGGCCCCATTTTAAGTCCATTTAAACTTAAATAGATATATGGCTTGGTTAAGGCCCAATTAAAGCCCGAGACTGACCGGCCCGATTATGAATTATACCATGCCCTCCATAGCTAAGCCCATTTAGCTAAATAGGTGTTCACGATGCAGCCTTAGAAATTGACCAAGCCTGATCGAGACTGGCTCAACTGCTTAACACCCTTAATTACTGAGCCAACACACAGACCAATGATAGTGTGTGGAAGCATCGACCATATGGGAGATAGGATGATCTTTTTACATGGCCTTGAGTTTGGATGTAGGATAATATTATTTTTCCCTAAAAATAAATAAATATTACAAAAATTCAATCATATGAAAATTTTGGAAGTTGACATCTTGACAGCTTTGGAACATACCTAATAGGCCCTTACTCAATTTGGTGTGCTATTTCAAACCATAAGGTAGTAGCTCTTTTTTTTTTTTTTTTGGCTAACGACAGCTATCTAGGCCTCCGGCCTGACTAGTCTCATAGGTCCATACTGACCCCACAACCGCATGGATCGGGTTATACCAAGGTTGAATGAGAACCATTCAACTTTCACTAAAAGTAGTGAAAAACACTAAACACCCCCGTGTGAGTGGCCCAAGGTGTGCCTAGTGGGACTTGAACTTAGGACGTCCGAATTTACGGCTTGTACTAAGTTCATTGATCACGAACTACGCTACCCCCTTGGGTTATAAGGCAATAGCTCTTGTTCTAAAGAAACCATCCTTTTTGGAAGGAGTCCATCCTACTCGTTTCGGTACCCGGTGGCGGATGTCATACATTCTCATTATGGGGTAGCGACCTGTGTAAACAGATTACCTAAGATGTGTTGTTGAGCCATCAGACCCTGAATCAATTTGGTGGGCTATCTTTTATATATATAAATATATATATATATATATATATTTATATTTATATTTATAAATAATAATATAGAGAGCTTACCCACCAAATATAGGGCTCAACAAAAATCCACATTCTTACCAAAAAAAAAAACCCCAAAATCCACATGGTAGTTTATCAAGAGCCTGCAAGGTTTTAAAAAAACACAGAATCCGAATCCAGATCGGTTCCGACTTATTCTGACTCAGTCTTGATCGATTTTGGAATCGGTTTGTAGGTCCATAACCGTTGTGTTCTTGCAAGAATCAATCAGATACGGATTTACAGTATGGAATCAAAACAAGATTGACCTCTGTCAATTCCAATCCTGATCAAACAATTTGATTCAATTTTTCAATCCCCAACGCTAGCAAGGATGAGTATTAGGTTAAAAAATTTTGGGGTTGGGGTTGGGGTTGGGGGTTGGGGGTTGGGACACGGAAGTCTTTCTTGTGAGAGAATACGGTTCCTTCGCATGTATGGAGACTTTTGAGAGTGAAAGAGGAAGCAAACTACACAAGAGTCATTCATTAGGGATGAGGGTGGGATGATCATTTCGCACTCCATGTATCTGAGCGCAGGGCCACCACTCCAACCCACAGGAACATTTAGAAAAACGAAAGACATTATTTACCATAAAATTTGCCTAACATATGAGTGGACTCTGTCATCAGAAAGTTGTGTGATGGACTAGGCCGGGTAGCTGAGACGGTTTACCTAAGCCCAATAAGAAAAATGAAAGGCTGGGCTTGAGCTGAAAGAATAGAAATCAAGGCCACTACTTGGGTTGGGTTGGGCTCATATTGAAAGCCCTGGATTTATCTAGGCCCAACATTTAAAAAAAAAATGCTGATGTTGGGCTTGAACTGATAGGATAGAAATCAAGGTCTGGTTGGGTGGAGCTCATATTGTTGCCCTGAGACGTGACCCAAAACCTGCTTAAGTCTAAACCCAAGAAAACCAAAAGCAGAACCGGCCTCTTTATGTGTGTATTTACAGACATAAATATGTGCATTAAATTGTGTAAATTGAAATTACAGAGGAATAATGATTTTTTTTCATGGTCTTGAATTTATTTAGTTAATTAGATTGGTTGTTATATTGAAACGAAATGATATAATAAAAATCTTCATAAGCTTTTTGCCGTACGTTAGCCTTATGCATTTAAATTTAGGAGAAGAGTTCTCTGTACAAGATTATAGTTTTGCACCAATGCAGGGGCCAATGGTAGTATACTTAGAAGCATCAACAGGGTGGGCATTTTCACCTTTCATGTATTAATGTATTATTATTATTATTATCATTTTTTGGTAAAACTGTATTCGTTATCTTTTTCACATATTTTGATTTGGAGAGAGAGAGAGAGAGGGGGAGAGAGAGTTGGGATGCAGAGGCGGTGGACTGCAGCAGCAACAGGGAGAGTGGAGGAGACGGATGACAATGGGGTGCGGCTGTGGATTGCCAAGGGTGTAGTGGTGGATAATAGAATAATGGTTGAGATTCTTTTTCTTATCATCCTAGGATTAATAATATGTTTTCATATACCATTCTATTATACCATGCTAGTGTATACATCATTTTTCCGTTGAAAATATATTATCATAAGAAAAAAAAGTTGAACACTTAAATTTCATTTTCACAAAGCCTCCGTTTGGCTGCAAATAAAGGAAATAAAATTACTTTTTGAAAAGAAACAGAAAAATTTTATATTCACACTTGTGTAATTAATCTAAACTCTTATCATATTCGACAAATATATTTTTTCAATATAAATTTATTTATTTATTAATCAATTAATTACTAATGCAAAAGTAAAATGAAATTTAATAATCGTATTTAATTTATTTTAAAATTAATAACATTTTACAAAAACTTCCACTTTACTACTTTAGTATCAATAGAAGGTTGAGTCGATTCATGAGGATTTGGGAACTGTATCTGGATCATAGTTAGCAAATTCGGATTCGGGAATTATTCGGACGGAGAATTATTCGGAATAATTCGGACGATTAATTTAAGGATTCAGTCAAAAAAGCGGTCAAAAAAGCTTATTGGGTTTTTTTTTTTTTAATTG
>NW_024868433.1:66639-108726 GCF_013358625.1 Macadamia integrifolia | reverse complement strand
AAAAAAAAAAAAAAAAAAATTCTCGATTAAAATCTGAAATTTTGAAACACCATTTTTCGTTTAAAAAATACGTTTTGACACAGAAACTGAAATTTTCGTTTTTGACACGAAACGGCGTTTCTGGAATAGAAACGATACCAAACGGGCCCTAACAATAGTGGATTTATGCCCATTAAAATTTCTTATAAACATCATATTCTATCCAAAATATTCCCAGAAATAAAACTTATCAAACACCTTCTTACCCGTTTCTGTTTCCAGAAACAAGAATTATCAAACACCCTTCTTACCTGTTTCTGTTTCCAGAAACAGCAATTTCTGTTTCTGCCGTTTCTTGAAACAGAAACAGCAGAAGTGTTATCAAACGGGCCCTAAATATCCTAATTCGCTCTGAACGTGGCAACGCAGCTTGTTGGAAAAAAATATTTAACAAAACCAATGAGAAAATATACTTGCAAGCTTTTTGACGCAGTCCGAGTGGACTACCAACCCAAATCCTATCAAAAAACTCATAAAGAAATAAGAGGTGATATAAAGACTCAGGTTCCTTACTGCAAAACTAGGGATGTAAATGGATCGGATATGGGTCGAATTCGGATCAGATGTGTTCGGATCTAGTTATTTCTGATTGGATACGGATACCCCTAAACGAATACAGATGCGGATCGAATTTAGATTTTCAATTATCCGTTTATTCTCTGACCTGTTTAATCCGGACCTTCTTCCCCCCAATTAATATAATTTGCTCTTAATTCATCTTTCTAGGTTGTTTTAAGTCTTTTCCTCATTCTCTAGAACCTGTTTAAACTTCAAGAACCCTCAAAATCATTAATTGATTGTTTATCGGATCGAATAATTTTTTTTTCAGATTTTTTTGGATTTTAATCTAGATACCCTTATTCGGGTATAGGTACCCCTAAATGAATAGGAATGCGAATTCGAATTTGGATTTATTATCCATTTACATACCTATGCAAAACACACATGAAAAGTCAATATTCAACCACTTACATATGATCTTTCTAACAGGTATACTATCAACCAATTACCTATGTCTTGGCTGAATATATATATATATATATATATATAGAGAGAGAGAGAGAGAGAGAGAGAGAGAGAGAGAGAGAGAGAGAGAGAGAGAGAGAGAGAGAGAGAGAGGATTTAGGTTTATGTATATATAGGCGAAAGAGCTCTGCCGGTCTGGTGTAGGAAACGCCAGGCGTGCGGGCCAATGAGAGCACAAGCGGGAGCATCTTCAAAACACATGGGGGCTGCATTGTCATTTCAATCCTCTTATGTCTGGGTGTTTCCTACGCCAGCCTGGTAGGGTTCTTTTTCTCATATATATATGGAAAATGATTTTTGTGGGGGGGGGGGGGGAATGTGGCCATGTGCCCCTCCACCTAAACACATGGGGGTGAAATGACCGGCCCGCCCCCATGAAATGGAAAATGATGTCTCTGTGATGCTCCCTCGTGCACTCTCATTGGCCCTAGCACACACGCAGGAGCTGCATTCTCCCATGAGAAACGCTTCCCCTTATATATATATATATATATAGAAAAAAAAAAATGTTTCTTGATAGTGTTTGTCTATGCCTAGACACAGCAGTGCTAAAAGACTGCGCTGCCCCCTTGAGGGGCCTCACATTGGCCGCGGTTGCTGCCATGTACCTACGCTATCAGGTAGCGTTCTTTTGCCCATATATATATAATATGTAGTTTTAAGTTCTTCATATGCTCATTTGTGTTAAAATCTATGCTTTGAAATTAATGTTGTGCACTAAAATGTGTTTACTTTTCTCATGTAGAAAGTTCCATGTTTTGATTAAAAAGGCTTTGAACTTTCCTCTTAAAGAGGCTGCTAGCTCGAAAATCACCCTAAAGTAAACTGAGCTCTAAAAGATAAATTTCTGCAAAGGGGAAATGTCTTTCTCCTCTGTTAGCTTTCATGCTTGCTTAAATAGATTTACATGCGGAAGCATGAAGAGAGGTTAATCTTTGAATGATAGAATTAATTTTATTCTACCGCTATGAATTTTGAAAATTATGTTTTCTTGTTTTTACTTGTTCATTGCTTGTTTAGTTCTTAGATACTTTAGGACTTAAAATTCTTAATTTTTCTTTTTTTTTTTCCCCCTCTCCTTTTGTTTTGTCCAATTGCTTCTGCTTTGATCCCTTAAGTCCTCTCTTGTTAGTTCCTTGTGCTTTTAAGCTCACTGTGCTTGTTTTAAATCTTACTTAGTGCATAGTACTAATTAAAATCTTGTTCAGTAGTTTATCTTTTACTTGTGCTTGCTTTAATTCTTTGCCCTTCTCTTTCTTGTGTTTCTCCTACTTGTCTTAGTGTCTGTGTCCTTGTGTTTTCCATGTCTTCAAGTCTTTTGTCCTTAATTTTTTTTACTGTCTCTGTTTTCCTTGTGGTGTGTATTCACTGTGTGTAAGTAGAATTTGTCATTTGTAAGGCTGGGTTTTCTTTTGATTGCAGGTTTCCATCTATTTTGTTGGACAACTGAAGAACAAAATTATATTAAAACTTGAATGACATAAAATGCCAGTCAAAATAGTTCATTACTTATCCTTCAAATAACATGAGCAGTAGCATGTAACACAAACAAAAGAACTAAAGATAATCAACCTTGAGACTTTGTCCAAACCATTGCATTCTCATTTATCCAATGACATACTTCAATTAGACCTGGGCCAAAACCATGCATCTTAAAAGCATAATGGTTTGGATTCCATGTTGATGTATCATAGTGACATACCATGATTGCATGATTCACTTTCTTCCTAGCATGTATATCAACTGCAAATACTTTTACTTTCTGTAAAACATGGCAATAATATATTTGAAATGGGAATGGTAGACTATGACATAAGGCTGGTGGTTCAGAAAGGTTTCCATAAATGAGTTTTATATCTCCAATTGTGACATTCTCATAAGATCCTTCTATGCTCTCTGTACTCCATATGTGTACATGCTGCCCTAATTCCTCAATAACAAAATCGATGAGATCCTCAGCAGAAGTTGCACATGTGCTTTGCTTGCCGAGAATGGGGCTCTTCTTACATATCTTGATTGTATCTTGAATATACTCATTCATGTTTGATTCATTTCCCACACCAAAAAACTTTTTTATTTCCTCAATCTGGGAAAAGGAAAATGGGATTTTTGATGCCAAACAACGTGGTAAGAATGATTTGTATGACATTGGATCCCTTAGATCAGAGATTGGCATGAAACCTCCCTCTTGAACCATTGATTCCCGAAAAAATGGCAATCCCCCTTGGCTGGCAACCGACATTGGTACTTCATTTGGAAGGTGTTCATAAACAATTCTCAAAGCATTCCACTGGGCTATAGGTGGCAGGGTTGTGTCGTCTGTTCTCTTCTTCGCCAGTGCATTTGTAGAACAAGCAACATTAGTTTGCTTACAAAAGGAATGCATGTGGGAAGCCAATTCATTTGCATCCATAAGTTTCATAAACACTGCCACTTGATGGGGGCTCAATGGAGAAGCCTTTGCAAGTAACCAATGTGGCGGGTGTGGAAGACCAATGCGTTCTTCCCAATACTCGGAGAAGGCTTTTTCAGCTTGAAAACCCTGCAATGTCATGGGTAAAAAAAAATTAGAACCGAATAAGAAAGATAAAATATGAGCAAACAATAACCCCAATGAAATTAATGGAAAATGGAAAAGCATTATTTCTCTTACACTAAAACATGCTACTATCAGAAGTCCAAACAATAGAACGAAATGCATCATGGTGGAACTAAGCAATGAATAGAATGATTTGGGACTATGCCTTTGTGGAATGGGTTTATGGCATGGAGGGGGTCTTTGAATTTATATATAGAAGGAAACTTTTACGGTACTGAAAAAAAAAAGGGGGGGGGAGTTTTTGTCAATCCCTAAAAGGCTAAATGTATTCTATAATTTCCATGTCTCCCCACTACAAAAAATAGAAAACTTCTCTTTTATGACTACCATTAGAGCAAACTTTCAACAACCCTTCAGCCTTCAAAATTTCAAATACCAAAATTACCCCTCAATTATGGGTCTATGGGACATTCCAATAGGTCCTTGTGTAGAACTTAACCATTGCAGTCAAACAAAAGCTTCAAGAATACATGACCAAAAATTGTGGAGAAAACTCAACCCCTAGTGTAGTACACCACTACCATGATGATGACCCCCTAAATTAAAAGAAATCCACCCCTAAATCCATTCCCAAAGATTTCCAATGCCCTTCCATTCAAATATTTTTTTTGAACAAACTTCCATTCAAATATTTGGAGAGAACTAAATAATATTGTAACTGATACTCCAAGTTGAAGTAAGGCCCTTTTTTTGTTTTTTAAATGAATCCATATCTTTTTCTTTTGGGGCTGTTGAATTGGTTAGCTGATAGCAGAAATGAAGGGCGGAATGAAAAAAAAAAAATCATGTTCAAAGGATAATTTTGATATTAAAAGCTTAATAGGAGTAAGGGAGGTAAATATTTGATTTCGGGTATGACTAAGGACATGAAGGACTTTTCTTCCTTATCTTTGGAACAATCGATGCTATTCTGGTAGCTTTACTTTCTCAAACAATTTTTAACACTTCAAGATATTTTCTTTCAAGTTAGGAAAGAGTCTCTCCATGAAGTGGGGGAAAAGATATGTACATTATGGGCCCGTTTGATAACGTTTCAAGAAACGCATTTCTGCCGTTTTTGTGTCCAGAAATGGTAGAAACGGAATAAAAAACGTTTGATAAAACTGTTTCGTTTCACTTGTTTTCAGAAATAGAAATTGAAATTTCTACATATTTATGGTTCAAGAAATGACCACGGCAACTTGTTTCGCCGTTTCTGGAAACAACTCGTGGTCATTCTTTCACTGGTTACTATTGACTTCCAGAAACATGACTCATCAAACACCTTCAATTCCGTTTCTGTTCCTAGAAACGGAAATTTATGTTTCTGTAGAGAAACGGAAGAAATGTTATCAAACAGGCCCTCTGATCCTCTTCCCTACAGTGGCTAAAGCTTATGCATTAGATGTGCCTTGTTATTAATTTATGTTTCTGTCGAGAAACGGAAGAAACGTTATCAAACAGGCCCTCTGATCCTCTTCCCTACAGTGGCTAAAGTTTATGCAATAGATGTGCCTTATTATTATTATTTTTTAAATATTTTTAAATTGCTAAAAAATCAGAAGCACAAATAAATTGGTCTGAATCAGTTGCTTTATTGGTAAAAAGGTCATATACAACCACACCAGTTTTTTTTTTTCCTACATGGAATTGTGTCGTGAGGTTGCTTCTCAAATTTTCAAGGCGAAGTTGAAAATACACCGCTTCGTATTTGAATTTTCCTTTCTTGTTTAACAGGTCAATTTTTTTTTCTTAAAAACTATTTCCAATAAAAGCTTCACTTTCTAATAATGGACATTTAAAACTTTAATTTTTATGCGGTTTTTTTTTTTTTTTTTTGTTAATCAAGGTGTTCGGGACAACTTACGTGCACCTCGACTAATCCTCGGGGAGGCTAGCATAGCAACCCATCACCATGGTCTTCACTTAAATCGCAGATGTACAGATGTGGAATCGAACCTGAGACCATACGTCTATTCACACAATCTCTAATTCGCTCTAACCATCTGGGCAACCCACGGATGTGGTAAAATGCAATAGGCCATAAACTTGAGATATAAGAAGTGGACCTTGATATTTACCCAAAAAATGAGAGAAAAAAGTAGTGGATCTTAACCTCTAATTGCCCACAAATTTGGTCTCACCCGATTTTTCATAGGGTAGAAATTTGGGTGATGGAAGAGAGCCTGGATTTTTTGCGGTGTGCCTTGAGCAGTGAGTGACAGTAAGCATCCAATAGCTGAAAGGGCCTCGGCATGCACTCAAGTCATTGGATGCTCACTACTTGCTCACCACTCATCGCGGAGGATTTTTTTACGATGAAAGAAACCATTGGTCTATAAGGAAACTCAATCACAAATTATATTTTTTAGATTTGTGGTCATCCATCCATTTTCGAGGTATTAAATTTGCTTTTCCCACGTGGAGATGTAATGTTCCAAAAATTGGTTGACAACTCAACTTTAAGGGGCAAACCATTAAAAATGCAAGTGTAGAAACCCTTAGGGGTCATAAAAAACAGCGATGAAGCCCGAATTTTTATCTTTTACATGTGGATAATCTGAAGTAGGACTATCTCTTCCAAAACAAATATTTCAATAGAGGATCCCTCCACGAGGTAGATATTTTGGTGGATTTGACTAAGTTAACCAAGGGCAATTGAGTGTAAAGTCATTGGACTTGCACTTGTTTGGTATGACCTTTTCGATTATGTGAGACCGAAATTCGGTAATGGCCTTACCTTTCCCAATGCATCTCAACTCACATTTTACTCCATCTACAGGAGCCCCTATGCACTCAAGAAAAAAAAATCTATTCATTGTCCAAAATAGTTTCTCAAGGAAGATATAGGTGACAACCAAATTAAAAGAATTTATTTTTACAATTAAGCCCCTTAATTAAAACAAGCCCCTTAATTAAAACAATATGATACTATACATAATCCAATATGTTGTGAACTCCACAATTATTTCCCACCGAAAAATTTAACTGTAAACAAAAATAAGAAAAGATGACTTAGAAATTCCATTTCAATGAAAGGGACCAAAACCATCCCCCTCTAAAAGGATAATATGGATCACTTAATTCCGTTGACATTCCTAACTTACCAAACACTTAAGATGTTAGAAAATTTTTGAGATAATTAAGAACACTACATAGTCAAAATGTTTGTGCCTTGAATTTCAAGCGCTCATTAAGGAAGGTGGAAATGGCCGACGAAGGAGGGGAAAGAGAAAGGTGCTTTCAATGTTCTTTGGTTGAGAATATATCTATTCTTGTGAAGAGCCTTAGCCATTCATTTTTAAGCTTGGAATAACCTCCCACATAATTGGCTATAGGAATAGTTCATAATGCCACATTAGGAAACAATTTTTAGACTTTCGGGTCAGAATGCATAACCATGGAAGGAAATTTTGAGAGAATTGAAAACTTAACCATATCAAGAATTGGTAAGAACAATTTGGGCATAGAAAAGATCACAACTAACACATCTTATCCAAGGAAATTTTGGTTTGGTAATAGTTATTTATATTAAGATATAACAAATGTAGCAACAGGAAAATTTTCTATTTATGAAGCTTTGTAGAAAGTGCTTTTACTGAAAGGCTTTAGAGGGAATCTCTAGATGGACATCAAGTTTTGTACATGGAAGGGTGATGAGGAAACTTTTACCAATTTTGGATATTTACAAAATGGTATATACTTGGCTACATGTTACATTTTAGATTCAGATTCAAACACATACCGTCCCATGTAATGGCATACTCTTATATTTTTCGTTGTCCATCTCTTTTTCTAAAATTGAATTTTCATTGGATTTTTAAAGACTTTTTTTGTAACCTGGTCAAGTCTACTTTGGCTAAAACTTAATATGTGAGTATCAAACCTTGGATTATACTTGTCCACAAAATTTTAGCTTTATCCAATGAGCCATGTGGTAGATATTTGTGGTGGTAAAAAGATGCTGCTGGACTATTAAAACTTCACTCAAGATTTATATGCATGCATAAATAAACTGATCTCTTTTTCTTTTTTCCTTCTCATCTTTGTTTTACCCCATAGATATTTCAAATAAGCTAGCAAAGCATGCAACTCTTGTGCAAGTAGTGTCTACATGGAATTCTCCCCCCTCTTTCATAGTGAAGGATATTACATGGGATGCTCAGCTGAGACCAAGATACAGGTTTTCGTAACGAAGCTGGTTTTAGATTGATTTACTACTCGGCTAATGGCAATGCCGAAGGTGGAATAGTATTTCAACTCTGAAATTAGGTTTTTAGCTTTTATTGATTGGATTTCTTCTCTGCTGATGGCAATGCCGAAGGTGGATTAGAGATTCAATGTTTTAAATTCGTTCATTGTATATATTTTCTTTCTCCTATATTAATACAATACACTTGCTGACTCTTGGCAAAAAAAATTGTTCTGCCCCATAGTACTTCAACTATATACCAACGCTAACTCATTTGATTACAAGCTGCCATGATATCTATTCCACCATCTTCTCCTGATAAAATTTTTTCATACTTAGCAATGCACCTCAGTCTAATGGATTCTGCTTACATTTGAACATTCAAAACTCACTTATTCAGCCTTTCAAAAACTAGGAACTACATCTTCGAGTAAACTCCTTAACAAGTTTTGCAAAGGATGAGGACTTGATCTCAAACAATTTGGTTGGGGAATCATATTCCACTACAAGGCCTGCTCAATACAAGAAAGCATGTCAATCCGATTAGGAAAGCATCAGAAAAGGATGAGAAAATATGTATGACTAAACCCAATTGAACTAGTTTGATTGTGTTGTGCTTATTACTAGCAGCTAGTTACCATTATCAAGAAGAAGGACCATATCGGCATCAAGAACTGATGTTATCCTATGCGCAATTGTGATTACAGTAGATCCCGAGAAATGTTGACTAAGCGTTTGTTGAATTAGATAGTCAGTTGTAGTATCCAGTGATGCAGTAGCTTCATCAAGTACTAACACTTTGCTCCTTTTGAGTAATACCCGCCCTAAACAAAGTAGTTGCCTTTGACCCATGCTCCAGTTCTCTCCATTCTCAGTCACTATGATAGCCACCATATGAATAAGATTTATATATATATATATATATATATATAATTCAAGATACTTTTTCACTAATTTTTCTTTCGCAACTTCTTATTAGAAAGGGGTTGGGAGCAGGGAGGTTAGGTAGTGCACTACAGTTTTGATATATTATACACTAATGCACCTGTGGATGGATAAATTTTAGTTGAAAACTTTGGTATACAAAATATGAGAAGAAACCAACCTGTAGAATCAAGCTTCCCTTCCTTCTTTCTAACTTCATCACCAAGCTGACATTTATCTAAAGCCTAGGAAAACAAAAAATTCATGTCAACTTGGCATCTTATTTGATTATTTAAGATGAAAAAAAAAATTGACCATTAAAGATGAGCTAAGAAAAAGCTAAAATGAAAAAGCAAGGGGGTGCCAAGTGAAAATGGAAAATATGGTAAAAATAGTGTACTTCCCAAGTCCCAACCTTAGATGATCCAATGCATACAATAAAATAATTTCAATACCTCAATAGAAAGGATTTCAAAAATTGAACAAGAATCGGAAAGAAGACCATGAGAAAGGAGTTCATAGATGTGGTGTAATTATTTTGCATGTGAATCATCAGTAAGAAGAAGATATGTCTATCCCATCTTTATCACTTATTAAAAATTAAAGATTAATCATTGAAAAAATCCCACCTCCCAGATCTGTTCATCATTATACTCTTCAAGTGGGTCAATATTATTTCTTAGAGTCCCCTCAAACATTGTAGGGTCTTGAGGGATGATGCTCAATCTTGACCGCAAGTCATGAAGGACAATCTTATTGATGTTAATACCATCTATCCGTATCTCACCAGCTGCAGGATCAAGCATACGGAAGAGAGCCTGTACAAGAGTTGATTTACCACTTCCTGTACGCCCAACAATACCAATCTTCTTGCCTCCAGGAAAAATGCATGTTAAACCTCGCAAGACAAGAGGAAGGTTTGGGGCATACCTAACCTACAAACATGTTAAGTGATCAAATCATAAAGCTTAAAATAATTCCATAAGAGTAGGAAGAACTGTCTAGAACCAGTAGGCTTCAAAGACTCTAATCCATAAGATGAGAAAATATTCAAAGAGATAGAAATGTAGATTGGGCATTACTTGTAGATCAACAATATCAACTTTCCCTTGTGATGGCCATCCATGATCCGGATTATTTTCTTCTACCAATAGAAGGGGTTCACTAGGGATACAAGTGTACTGCAGTATTCTTTCAACAGATATGATTCTACTTTCTAGATTACTAAGATCCCATACAACCTCATGCATACTGAAACGAAGCCCATATGTGACTGCTAAACCCGCAACACCTTCAAAGGAGAAAAAAAATCATACGTTCATATGAGCAATTACTCATTAAATGTCCCTAAAGGATGATTTTAAGATCACAACTTCTTACCAGGGCTGATTAATCCCTTAGGATTTGAGATCAAAAAAATCAAAGAGATGGCATATGTGATGGATGCCAACATATCCATGCGGAAGCATAACCATTCCATCGCACCAGAAAAATGAAATTTGGGCCGCGAATACCCATCCATGAGCTTGAGGTTAGTCTTAATAAATCTCTCTTCTTGACCGAAGCACCTGATTGTGGTTGAACCTAAACTAGATTCTGCAAAATGTTGTATAATTGGAGCATGGCATATTCCAGCTAACCGTGATAGTTCTCGTGCTGCAGAAATGTAGTATTTCTACAAGACAAGATTCATAAAGAGGAAATACAAAAATGTCATAATGAATTATAATTAGTCAGAAAATGATATATAATTTTTTAACAGAGAGTTTTTTAATGAGTTGCTTACATTCATATGATTGATAGAGGCACCATCATTATCATGGTTGCAACTATAGGAAAATATTAACAACAACTACCTAGTGCAATTGTTGATGTTGTAGTTCATTAAGCCCACATCACTAGGAGGTCTCGAGTTCGAGCCTTCTGGCCTTTACATCCCCACACCTTCTATAAAGTAACTATTGATTAAAGAAAAAAAACTTGTACGAAAATTTATTTACTTAACTGTTCTCTTTTGAATGGTTATTATTTTCTCTTTTTTTAATGCTTACTTCAAATGGAATGCTTTGGCATTAACTGCCATTAGCATATGGTTATGGACGGCCTCTTTGGTTGGTGGAAGAGGAAAGCTCATCTGTTAAAACGTAAACGAGCCTTGGTTAGTTGGCCTTGTAATTGTCTCTTCTATCTTATGGTGGAAAAGGAGCTCTAGACGATTACATGACAAGAGGCGGAGAACCGCACAACAGCTCCTCTCGATAATAAAGGAAGAGATCAGACGTATTGATTTCAACATGAGGGTGTTGTGAAAATAGTGGCTTATATGATATGCTGTAGAAGACTCAACCTTCTGATTGAACCAAATAGGTGCAGACCGATGCTAGAAGTGTAATGGTATAAACCAATGGAAAAGTGGGCGAAACTAAATGTGGATGGAAGTTCTCTGGAAAATCCAGGGCGTGAGAGAGCGGGAGGTGTACGTCCTATGTAATCACTTGGGTCAGGTGATGATCTCCTTTCATATTTTCCCTGGTGTCAAACCAATATTTGAGGTGGTGTTTGAGGTCCTATTGCAAGAAATTTGAGAGCTCAAGAAAAAAGTATTTTGGCCTTGTGGGTTGAGTGTGATTCTGCAGCAGTTGTCACCTCCATTTACTCAAAGAAAGTTGTCTGGTTTGCCCTTCAAAGGTGGCCCTACCTTCAACTATTCTTAAGCTCAATAAATTGGAAGATAACTCTCAGCTACAAAAATGGTAAACTCAATTGTAGACTATTTGGCAAAAACTGCTGTGAAGATCCTCGAATGAGATGGTTACTTTCCCAGCTTACATCTTCAAAGAGCTCACCATTGATGCATTAGCTAGACCGTGATCTAGATTCAAATAGTGTTGATAGGTCCCCCTGTTGGTGGCAATGTCGAAGATAGGGCCACTCCTATCATCTATTGGATTTTCTTTTTGTAGTCATTTTTTTGGTGATTTTTCTTTCTTGTGATTCTCTTGTGTTCTCCCTTTTAGTTTTTAATACCAATGATCTTCTAGAAAAAAAGAATTATACTACTTGTATGTATAATCCATTCTGAATTTATTATGATCAAATTCTTTGATAAAAAAATAAGGATCATGAATGTAACTGTATCCAAATTTTTATGGTATCCATTTTATTTATTTATTTGATCAAATTGTAGTTATATTACCAAATTTTAAAATTCAATTAATAATTGCATGTGTTCATATCCTTTTTTTTTTTTTTCAATTTTAAATTCGCTAATGGTGGACTAGACATCATGACATAGTTCACTATCATCTCACACACACACAATATATATATATATATATAGCATAATGCAACCTAGATACTTCATTTAGGCACATGATGCTTTTGCATGCTTAGCACAAAGTGTAATATGCCGTACACTAAGGAAAGAAAAAAACGATGTGAAGGATAGATGGTAAAAGAAAGGAAGTGGAAAAAAATTGAAAAGGAAAGGAGAAGTATTTCCATTGAGAACTATCAACTGCTTAATAATGTGGAATTGAGTTCCTAGGGGCCACCGAGAGGCTCCTTTTTTTGACGCCTCAAATATCCACCATATATATGGCAATGTTCAAATTTTGTCAATGTGCATTTTGCAAATCACTATCTATAAATCTATAAAATTTGAGATCTGATTGGTTGAGAATTTAATTATTGTAACTTTGGGCGGCTTCAATACAATGGGTAGAATGCCAAACTTGTTCAAAAATACAATAAAACCTAGATGAGAAAAGTAACACATGACTAATATAAACAAGGAATAACTATCCAATGGTTAGTTTGACTAAAGCAACTCTCCACATGATTTGAAATTTTGGATCATTAAGATAAGGCTTTGCAATGGACGTTTTTCCTTAATTGTTGATATCTCGTTAGTGAGAAATATTTTTTTAATTTATCATTTACTAATTTATTTTTTATTTTTTGTAATTTATCACTTAAAATAATCTATTTTTTATTTTTATAATTTATCTAGTAAAAAAATATGAAAGTATTTTACTAATTTATTATTTTCAACTTTTGTTAATCATTATTTCATTTTTAGTATGAGCACCAACCGATAAAGATATCTCTAGAGATCATAGGACATATTATATTTTTATCTAAATATATCTAAATTATTTAATGCACATCAAAGGCGCAATCACGTTACTCTAGGTGCACTTTACACTTTGATAACATTGGCCATGTGTGGTCATTTATTTTTGGTAATAGAAGGGCTACAAATTTGCAATAATTTATATGAACATGTGTGATTGTGAAAATAAAATTTTAAATATATTCCTTTATAAATTCAACAGTAATATTAAGTTTTAAAATCACCATTGTCACACCCAATTATATATGCATCCACCACAAATCAATTTTGGTGTGAATAAAAATAAATTCAGAATAAACTCATCAAACAAAACTTTAACCGATTTTTATTATGCATGTTAACCATGGTGAAAATATGGTCGAGCATGATTTGAAAATTTAATCTTGAAAAGTAGAAGATGTTATAGAATTACCTGATACCAGATGCATGCCACAGTCATTGGAATAAAAACAATTAACATTTTCCATGCAATCTGTGACATTACTGCAATTATTCCAAGGAATCCTATGATTGACATAAGAAGTTCTTCAATTTGTTGCGGGATATAGGTATCAACTGCACTCTGATCTAGAGATGCCTGTGTACAAAAACTAGAGTTTGTTTAAATTTTAAAATTGCATTAACTTCTATGGTGATGAAACGAGATTATTTGTATCTCAAGAGTAACTAAGCATATTTACTTACCCGATTTAGAATCCTTCCACTTGGAGTAGAGTCGAAAAATAGCATAGGAGCACGAAAAATGCATAAATGCATTTTGTTAAAGAGCATAGTGGAAGTTTTGTATCCAACGATTACAATGAGCATGGACCTTATAAGTACACAAAAACAACTTCCAAGAATCAAAACAACATAAAAAAAGATGAGAGTGAATTCTTGAATACGAGGTTTCACATCCCCTGAAATGGGAGTAGCCAACACCATCCAGTAATCACTAACTATTAGGAGAAGTTGAAATAGAATTTGTGCTAGCAATATTAATGGTACAAAAGCCCCTTTATATGCAGTGGTAATATATTTCCAGTAGATTGAAAAACTAACTCCACCCTTTTCTCTCTTTTCTTCTTCAACAAGCTGTCCTTCTGGCTCAACCGTTTTTTCTATTTTATGGTTTTTTTGTTCCCTTTCATCATCATCTTGAATAGATTCCTTAGATAGAATATTACCATCTTCCTTATTATTCACTAAGTTATCCGTAGTAGCCCCACGCTCAATAGGAATAAGGTCCGCTAAAGCTTTTTTATGTGCACCCACTAATTGAATAAAGTCAGTTCCTGAACTAAGAATTTCTTTGTATTTTCCTGCTTGAGTAATCCTTCCATCTCTCATGACCTAAAGAAGAAGAAGAAGAATGTAAATAGTCACTCAAATGAGGTTAGGGACTCAAAGTCAGAAAATAAAAAAAAAAGATGGGACATTCTCACCAGTATAAGATCAGCAGAAGGTAAAAACTCTACTTGGTGGGTAACATAAATTACTGTTTTTGAACCCAAAATTCCCAGCAAACACTCCTGTCCAAAAGTTCAGATATTCACATTTTGGCACTTAAAGATTATCGAATTAATTAAGGAGTCAAAAGTAATACAGACATCAAGCTATAGGTTTCATGTAAGAAGATGCATTTCTTAATATAGTTTGTTGTCTTGTTCGCTAGATAACCATGATTTCATTCTTTTTAGAAAAGATTTCAAATAAAAAATTTAATGAAAAAATTGTTATGTATACAATGAAATGTATACCTTCAAGCCAATTTCTTCAAAGAAAGGTTTAGGAACAGAGATCAAAGAGCAATTACCTGAAATAGTTGAGTTCCAATATGAGCATCCACAGCACTAAAAGGATCATCTAGTAGATAAATATCAGCATCATAGTACAAAGCGCGTGCAATTTGGATTCTTTGCTTCTGCCCACCACTTAAATTTATCCCCCTCTCTCCAATGATAGTTTGGTCACCAAAGGCAAACAATTCTAGGTCCTTCTTCAATGAACATGCTTCAAGGATCATCTCATATCGTTCCTTGTTCATCTCCTTTCCAAATAATATATTATCTACTATCTTGCCACTTTGTATCCAAGGTGATTGTGCAACATAGGCCTTTGTCCCATTCATTTTAATAGTTCCAGATACGTACGATACTTCCCCCAGTATGCATGAAAGTAGGCTTGACTTTCCTGAACCAATAGAACCACAAATAGCCACTTTCATTGCATGATACACTCGAAAATTAAGATCTTTTAATGTAAAACTAGGAGAATGGATGTTCCAAGAGAAATTCCCATTAACTATCTCAATTGCAACCTCGACACTATCTCTTGGAAGCTTCTGTACTATATTCGAATGAAGATCATCAAGACAGAGGAATGACGATATCCTATCAAGAGAAATTTTAGTTTGAATTACCATGGATATTGTCCCTGGGAGAATGAAAATGGGCCCTTGCAATACATCAAATGTTGCAAGTGCAGATAAAATATTTTCCGACTGTAGAGGAATTCTCACTAGTACACAAAACCCAAAAGTAACTATGGAAACAAACATGGGAGCAGACAAGTAGACAAAGGAAGTCATAGCTGATGTATAACGTAATTTTTTTAACCATCTTGCTTCAAAGTTTCTGAGATCAATTACCTTAGACAAGAACTTCATTTCCCAACCCTGGAGTTTGAGAATTCTCATATTCCTTAGAGCCTCAGATGTCACCTTCATCCGTTGATCCTTAGAATCCATCAATTCCCCCTCAAATTTCTCTAGTAGTTTTCCTAGTGGAACATTTGCTAAGAAAAAAATCATTGTGGTAACAAAAGAAACAAGTGATGTGAGACCAAAGTTCTTGTACAAAATCAACAATGCTAGAATGACCTGAACAGGAATCTTCCATATATTGTGCATGTACCAACTAAAAGTGCCAATCCTCTCAACATCAATACTCATCAAATTAATGTTCTCCCCACTAGTGTGACCTTGCTTTGATTGGCTTGAAAGCATAAGACCCTTCTTATAGATTATTGAGCATAAGGCAACACGAACCTTAATTGCCATCATTCGTAATTGAAAGAAAAGATGCCTCTCCGAGAGGCACCTTATGAGCTTTGAAAGAAAGAAGATAAACACTAATGCATAGCCTTTATGTTTCAGTTGGTGAGGGCTATTGAGATATTGAACAAAGGCACCAATAAGATATGGTCCAACATAAGAAGCCAATGTACATATAACGGAGAATAGTGTCGTCCATAGAATTTCTTTCCATATTGAGATAATCAATGCCTTGATCAATTTGAGTGTGCTTATGTGACCACCATTCCCACTATCATTAGTGTCAGATTCAAGTTTATTTATAAAACGAGAAAAGATCACATTGGCACTATCACAGTTGGCAAGTTGAGGAACATCTTCAAGGTCCAATGTTTTTTTACCCCCAAGGGCAAGCAAAGGCCCTATCCAAGAGAAAGTAAATATACTAAGAATATTGGCATTTGCATAAGGAGTCATACATTCTGTACCAGTTATTCCTTGTCCATCATCACCATTACTTTGACTTGAACTAGTTTCCAAAAGAGGCTCCGAAAGTTGGAGTTCTTCATCTTCTAGCCCTTTGGCAAACAAACCAGTATAACAAAAGAACAAACCGGCGATAATGGATACAACATCAGAGACCCATAATAGGGATGGTAAGGACGACCAACACAAAGAAAGATGTACAACTAGATTGGAGCAAGACATTAGAAAATAGAAGGCCCACCAAATCCTGACTAGAATTGGGAACCTACGTTCACTTGAATGAGAAAATTGGAAGTGCAAGTAAGAAGAGATCACAAACCATGTGAGTGTTCTGAATGCAAAGTCCAATTGGGCAAAAATCTTGAGGCTAGACCAACCATGTCTATACCCAGAGTGGTAGTTTAATACAAATAACAGAAGATCACAGAAAGAAAGACCCATGCAAGATATAAAGGCTAACCAATAGTACAAAAAATAGGAAACTGGTTTTGAGTTTTCTAGGGTAGGCATCGTACATCTCTTGCAAACCCAGGATATTAATAAAACTAATAAAAAAATTAGGTGTGAAGAAGCAGAAAACCCATACAGGAAAATGGTTGCAGAAGGCTGCGAAAAAAGAGTCCATATACTCATATGATTCTCTGATCCTTCAAAAGCATCCATGTTTGCAAATTTTCTTTTCTTTTGTATGTAATTTGGTGGCTCAGCTCAAGTAGGTCCAATACAAATCCTATTAGTTTTACCACATTTTAAATTGATATAGACCCATATGCAAAAATGTTGTGGAATCTCTAGCATCCAAATACCGACTATTTCCACCTTATGTGTTCCAAAAAGGCTTGGACCAATATTGGAGTCTCAATAGCATCTTCAAATGCAGTTGAACCTGTTAATGAACGGACAAAATATAAAATATTTAAAAATATATAAAAGCAAGGGAGATCCCAAAAATTTTATAGAAAAGTCAAGAATGAAAGAAAATTTAGGTACACATAATTCAATTCATAGTCAATTAAAAACACCAATAACGAAGATAAAAACTTAGTAATATGAGACGAAATAAACCAATAACCATTTAATAATTAACATTTTGGAGCAAAATGAAAGGCAAAGAACTTTATGTCATAAGAACACCAAGTGATGCATTATATTAGATTTCTATAGAAAAATGAAAATAAAATAGAAACTAAACTTTCCAAAATACCATATCCATATACAAAGTGTAACCATAGAAATCACATTAGAAAAATTATTAACATGTGCATAGAGCCGTCAATGTTGACATCCAGTAGCTTCTCTATGTGCATGTGGAGGGGAAAATCCTGGTGGCATAAGTGTATAAATCAAATACTGAATTGAGTCATACACTAAGTCAAGTGGCTTTTTCATTCAATATCATATAATCAATACAAATTCGCTTGTCATATATAGTAACCCCATTCTTGAGACGCTAGTTATGCAACACTACAACTAACCATACTCAACATGGTTTTATCTAGAAAACAACCACCGGATGACTCATCACCAAGGCAAGTGACTTGTTTCAATCTAGTTTATATGACTAATACAAATTCATTTATTATATACAATTATCACATTCTTAGGAACTAGTTATCCTTCAACTATCCTAAATTATGACATAGATTATGCATGAGACTATTAGAACTTTACGCAATGCGAAATTTTTTAGGTAGTGGGCTTAACTGATCAAGAATGATATATTGGACCCAAGCTATTTTGGTCCACTCCAAGTGGGATAATCATGGCCCAATCCATTGTGGGAATGGATTAGGGTTAGGGGACTCTATTATAAATAGAGGATAATAGTCCCTGCAGTTGTCACTTTGCTTTTTAGGAAAGCGTTAACTCCCCTCACAAGAGTTGGTGCGACAGAGATCTCCAAAGACGAAAGGCTACAGAAGACCATATTAGAGGAGCTCCGTCCATGTAGTTCTCAGTCACCCATGACAAACTATTCTTTAGCTCTTGTGGATCTACCCTATGCTTACAAGTATGTGAGTTTACTAGTTGTTTACTTGATTTATCGTGTTTTAGTAATCGAGAGCAACTGAAATTTATGTGTAAGGGCCTAAACCTCCAACAAGTGGTATTAGAGCCACCCTCTACAATATTAGAATCAAGAAGAAATCATAAAACCTAAAGAAGAGAGGTTTTGGGTTTGGGTTTTGCGAAAAAAATGATCGTTGCTGGAATCTCTGGGTTCCGAAAGGGGAATATTTTTACATTGAAATGAATAGGGGACCACCACAATCAAAGAGGTATGAGCATGTCGTCGGGATCGGTTGGACACAACGCCATGCGCTGCCAGAGTCCGACGAGAGATCTCGTGCAATTGACCCAGTGTGGTAGGTCATCTTCAGATCAACCTGCTAGGGTTTCCTAGTTGACTCGGTGAACTAGGAGGGTTGGCTCAGTCTGTTTAAGCCTTGAACCGTTGACCCCGACACGGTTACCTAACCCGATGATTGAGAATTCCACCCGAAAGCTCAACTCGATAAATAGGATGGGTGGGTGAACCGGATTGATTCGATTAAACCACATTGGATAGTCTGATTGGATCTGACTGGCTTGAGACTGGTTTCACGTGCCGACTTCTAAGGACGCGTGAGCGCGTGGAGGGGTATTTGTTACCCCATTTTTTGCATTGTGTCCAGCTTTTGATCCTCTGCATTTCGGTGGCCATAGGGACCTAATTTTGGGAAATTTTTTATATATAGACAACATTGAGTTGTTCTGTTAAACCCTTCTTATAAAAGGAATCAAATGGGAACCCTTGTGTTATATAGCTTGCATATTAGTAGTAAAATGGAAATAAGGGCTGATGTAGACCCTAATTTTATCTTTGCATGTTTTATATGAGTATGGTTTGTTACTTTTGCTATATAATATCTAAGAAACCAATCCCACATAATTTGATTGTTGTAATCGAGCTGCATACAATTACAGTAATGTTGGATGGAACCCACCAAAGTAGTAAATCCAAACTCACTACAATATGTACACAACTCAAAGTTTTTAAACAAAGAAATGCAATTGGTAGCAAAGAAGGTAATATTCACCCAAATGTGATGTTATAAAAAAATAAACATAAATACAAGCACATTATAAGGGAGACCATATCCTAGAAGGTACTACTCACCTGAAGTTGATAGTGCTTTCCGAAAGTTAAAGAGTTCCCGCAGTAAGTGTAAAGTCTTGAGTGGACCAGTGTATTTCAGATCCAAAAGTTATGAATGTAATTGTGTTTGACATTCTTGTTATGTTTTAATGGTTTGGCATTGTAATATTATTAAATTTTATTCGAAATTACATGCTTAAGTTATTTATAAGCTTTCATTGTATGTTGAATGAACTATTTTTCCTTTTCTTGAACCATTGAATAGGTTATCTTCAAGCTATGGTGTCCTAGATATTCCTAAGCTCACAGTGATTACTTTAAAAAGCAGTTGAAGGACATAAACATTTATATGTGCCTCAAGGACATAGATCCCTACACTAAACCAAACCAACATAACCTACTGATACTAGTACCCCAACCTAGAAATATGATTATGAGAAATGGGTTATAGCCAATAGAAAACATTTACCGATGATAAAGAGTGCATTGCATGGGTCCATTAAGGACAGTGTGGAAGTGAAAAATACTACAACAGAGTATTTGGAAGCCATTAAGGCTAATTTCAATTATTCGAAGAAATCACAATCTGGAGATCTTATGAGCAGGTTGACTGGCTCAAAGTATGATGGGATAAGGAGTACAATAGAGCACATTCTAGGACTGCTTTCCTTGGGAAATAAAATCAAGGGGCTTGGCATCAATTTGATGATGACTTCTTAGTGACAATAGCACTGAACTCTCTCCCTGAGAGTTATAAGGCTCTCCAAACCACCTACATGCAATGCCCTAAAGGAGAAGTGGAAACTTGATGAACTCAAAACTTTGGTCACTTAGGAGGAAGGAGGGATGAATAGGACCGAGATAGAGAGCACCGACCTCACTCAAAATAAGGCTTCATCTTCTTTGGGGCCAACAAGAGGTTCTCAAAAAATAAGAAGGGAAAAAGAGATACAAGGGGAATGGAGGCTAGAAGGACATGAGTGGAATACAATACTTCGGGTATAAGGTGAAGGGGCATATGAAGAAAGATTACTTCAAGAGGAAGCTTACTGGGAGAAGAAGAAAGATGATGATATGCATTTGTCCTTAATCTATTTTGATTTCTGCTTGATTAATGACCCTATAAAGTCTTGGTGGTTAGATTCTACATCTTTCATTTTTATCACTAGGGGTTCATAGGTAGGAGGGTACCAAGCAAAGATGAGGTGAGCATGTTCATGGGGAATGGAACGAAAGTTGAAGTAGAAGTCATAGGAACCATTAGACTATTTTTAAGTTGACACTTGATTATTGATTTGAAGGATGTAGTCTTTATTCTCTCTATGAAGAGGAATTTGATTGCAGTTTCTATTGTTCAGACATGTATTGAATTAATTTTAATCAAGTTTTCTGTTTATTACATGATTCTGTTGCTATTGCTTCTAGTAGTTTGATAGATAGTCTTCATAGACTGAATTATAATTTTGTGTGGGTTATTAATGTTGGTGTGAAACATCCACTTTTTGATGAGAAATCTTATTTGTTATGGCACAAGCTGTTGGCATATATATATTTAGAAAGAGAATGAAAGGCTGGTGAAGGAAGGGGTTTTAGACAATGTTGATTGTATTAAGGGGAAGATGACTATTTCTAGAAAGAAGTTGCTTCTTACAGGATTGAAGTGGTTGATTCCATTCGCACTGATATCTATGCGACCTTCGCTATGTTGTTTTATAGTTGTCCTCATTGGCAACCTCAGCCACATGCAATGATGACGTGGTCAATTTGGATAACATGTTCGGATGTGGTGACGTGACAATGTTCAGTGTCTTTGATGAGATAACAAAGCTACATTATGCGCATGGAGTGGATTGATATGTTCATAGTAGGTGGTGGGGAATTTCAGGTCAAAACTGATAAATTTAGCCTATTTATGCTTGGGAGCATTTTTTACAATAAAAATGATTTTTCTAGAAGACGATTTCTTCATGAAAAAGTTAAAATGTAATCTATCCAATCCAACGCTTCTGATTTCGACACATTTTGATACAGTATGAAGAAGTTACGACATCCACAGTCAAAAGATAACTTCTATGGCAGTCGAGGGTAGTATAGCATTGAAGATGAATTTTTGAAAAATAATTTCTCCATGAAACCTTGTGAGGAAAATACAATCTTTCCAACGCACTTGTTTCGATTTTGTATAGGAAGTTACAACATTTGAAGGGTTCATGGGCATTATGGCCTTGAATAGCTGATTCTGATGATCGGGTCCTCTAGAATGTTGAGAGAGTCGGTCGTGGTTGTAGCACGTCTGGTTTCATCTAGTTCGGATAAGTACGAAGAAGTTATACACGTTTACGTGAGATCGATCAGAAAAATCCCAATTGGTATTAGCCAAGTTGCTCTCGATAAGAATGGGTGGCTTTTAGAATTTAATTTAAAATTTCAGGGTGCTAGTTGCATTTTTTAAAAGGAAAAAGGGTTGGTTTGTGTTTTGAAATGAAATATGGATTCCATGCTACGCGAGTGCATAAAAGCACTCATGGAGATACCTTTTGGGGCTGATTTGGGTCGTCAGATATAACTGATCTAGATCTAATGGCCATTAAATGGATCAGCTTTATGAAAGAGCAACCAATAGATACTCATCAATGAAAAGGTGGCTGACGCAGGGCTAACACACTTGTCAGCGGCTGCGTCAATATGGCGTCATCAAAGTCAAATCATCCCTTTAATGATTCCAATCATATGCATGTGTTTTAATTGTTTGAGAGATCTAATGGTCATTATTGCTTCACACTTTTCGTACTTGATCTATGGTCATGATCACGTTCACTTTGCCCATGCCACCAACATACGTTACACCAAATGAGCAAAGATTCCATTTCAGGTTTTCTCAATGCTCCAACTTCAAATGACCATAACTTTCTAACCCTAAGGCTAAATGACTCCAGCCATATTGCAATTTCTTCATATTTTTTTTAACTCTATCTCATGGAAGCAAGAAAAAACACTTTTGAGTGAGAGAAAGCCACAGTTTATACAATAGAAGCTCCCCCCTTTGTTTGGTCTTTGAATGAGCATGAATGCCTGAAAATAGTTTTCTTTAGTCCATTAAAGGAGGTAGAAGAGGTGGTTTAGGTGTGTTGATTTTGCATTTAATCCAAGCCAAAAAGGAAGAGAAGAAAGCAGGTGAGGGTTTGGTTGTTGTTGCTTTGAAGAGTAAGAAGACAAGGGGAGAAAAGGTGTGAGCACCTAACTTGTTAGTACAAGTTCCCAGTCATCTTAGGCAACCGGTTGTGAAATTTCCTAACATTAGATTTACATTACATATATGTATGATGAAATGCATGTATGCCAGGTTATTGTGGATAAACTATATGCATGCTAGCTAGTTGTAAATGTACATGTTATAGAGGGCTTCATAGTAGGGCACTAATGTAAGCCCCAATTTACTATATTCTATATTGTGTGCTTAGTGGGTTCTAAGCACTGGGAGTGGGTGCTCCCATGCAGTGGGTGTTGCACATTGTACTGGCACTATGAGTACCATCTTAGCTTTGATTTGAGAAACTGGGTGTGGGTGCTCCTGAATATGGGTGCAATCAAAAGTAGTGTATTGAGTAGGTACAAAGTATTTACAGACACTACTCTGGGGATGTAAGAAAATTATCGAATCTCGTAAAAACCCTGTGTTGCGGGTGTACTTGTTATTCGCATTATATATATTGAAGTGTATGAAATACGAAATGGATGTACATACTTGGAAGTGTCTATGAGAGGTTGAATTTGCATGCGACTGTGTGTGAACATGAACATGAACATGTATTAAGATAGATACAGGGACATGTACATCAGGGTTTGCTTTATCAAATTTCGGACATGGACTCACTAATTCATCCCCCAGTGACTGTCGAGTCACAACAATTGATATAATAGTAGATCCTCAGTGACAATTTGATCAACAACTAAGTGATTCAGAGGCAGTGACAGTATGATAGGTGAAAGCTATTCAGGACATGAACCAAGGTTTGATGGATCTGATTCATCTTCTAGGAGAGGAGAATGTAGTCTTACCTAGGTTCACTTGGGTATGATGTTTGGGCATCAGTTTTGAATGGGTAGAAGGAGCCTGAGGCAGGTCCGCTTGACATTGAAGCCAAGAAGGCTTATAGTTATAATCAGAATGTTGTGAATACAATATTCTCATCTTTGAACAAGAGTGTGGTAGCCAAGGTAAATGACTATGACTCAGCCAAGGACATTTGGAAAAGACTGAAGAGCATTTATGAAAGAGATGATAAGATAAAAAATGCGAAGCTTCAGACCTTTAGGGATCAATTTGAAAGTCAGCTAATGCAAGAGGGAGAGAACATTGAAACCTATATGACTAGGGTAAATTAAGTGGTCAACTCTATCAGGGGTCTGGGAGTCAATCTAAATGACTCAGTTTTTTATTAGAAAATCTTTGAAAGTTTACTAATGTAAGAAGGAGAGAATATTGACACCTAGATGACCAGGGTAAATAAAGTGGTCAACTGTATTAGGAGACTGGGAGCCAAGCTAGAGAATTCAGTTGTTTACATAAAAATCTTGAGATCTATGTTGCCCAATATGACTCCAAGATGTCAACTAATGAAGAGGCAAAAGACCTAGATACTATCACCCTTAATCAAGTGCATGGCAATTTCACAATTTTAGAGATGTGATGAAAAAAAGGAAGTCTAGTGACAAGTAAGTTGCTTTCAAGGCAATGAATAACTTGAAAATCAAGGAAAAGAAGAAGCAGCTCGTGGAAGAGGACACTGATGAGAGTGAAGATGAGGCTACAACTCATTTCACTAGAAACCTGAAAAAGGGAACAGAAAAATATAAAGATAAGTTGTCTTTCAAATGCTTTAACTGTGGAAGAGTCAGACATTTTGCAGCAAAGTGTCCCAACCAAAAAAAAATAGAATCAGATGAAGATGAAGGGAAAAAGAAAATTCATTTCAAGGAAAAGAAGTTCTTCTCAAATAGATACAAGAAGAGCAGTAATAAGAAGAAAAGTCTAGTTTCCAAGAAATGCAGTGACACATCTAATGAAGAGTCTAAAAAATCATCAGATGATAAAGATGATGAGGCTATATTTATGGTCTTAGTAGAAGTGGAAGAAAACAAGGAGGAGTCATCTACTAAAGAAGATTCTTTAGAAGAAGAAGAGGAACATAAAAAATCACACATAGAGGCTAAACTTACAATTGCTATTAAAGAGCTCAAAAGAGAAAGGAAGAAATTCGAGAAGGTCACCTAAGACCTTAAGGGACAGTAACAAATAGTTCTAGAGTTAAGAGAGCAAGCTGATAAGTCAAGGAAGACCTTAGATGATCTTAAATATCAAGTCTCACAAAAGTCCATTGACTGCAACACTTTAGAGTTAGAGTTTAGAGTTAGAGAAAGTGGTGTTGAAAACACATTTGGAGGAGCAACTGAGATTCTTGCATAATTTGATAGCTATGAAGATGAGCTAGCCTTGTTGAAGGTTAAGGTTAAAGACTATAGGAGAACTGAAATTGAGAAAGAAGACTCAGGAAATGAAGATGTTGAAGATAACTCTACTTAAAAAAGCATCCTAGTAATAGGAAGCTTAATGACACCATAAATGGTCAGAGACCGACTCACATCAAATTTGGGCTTGGTTTTATTGGAGAATCTTCTAAAATACCAAGATAAATGGTAAGGGAATAGTGTAGAATCTTATCAAAGTCGATTTCAGGAATGTTCAGAGAGGGAAAGCATATGATGCTACTATTGAAAATGTCAAGAAAGAAGTACAAAAAGACAGAGTGTAGACTAGTCTAGTCAGAGAGGAAATCCCTCTCTAGTCTACAAGTCTAACCGTGTCAGACAACCACAGTTGGCAATGCCAAGTAGGAAAGTAGAGAACTATGGATATGGTTAAGGTCCTTATCCGAGACTTATAGCATATGAAAACTTTAGAGCTCCTTATAAATGGTAGATGGAACCTATGAGGCATTTGGGACACCTTTCGAGGTTATTGTTAAAAGTGCATATCAGGCAACCAAAGTTGGCAAGGCCAAGCATGAAAGTAGAGAAATATGGATACAGTCAAGGTCTTCATCAGAGACCTAGAGCATATAACAACTTTAGAACTCCCTATAGATGGCAGATGGAACCTATGAGGCTGAGGCATACCTTTCAAGGTTATTGTTACTAGTACAACACTTTTAGGCACAAGATCTTAGACTCTAAATTCAATATTAATCCAAGGACTTATGGGGATAAGAATCCTTTTGCACCCTTATGGAGGAAATAGTTGAATGTTACAGATACAACAACCTTGGATATATTGCAAGAAATTGAAGAACTGTGTTTCCCACACAAAGATATGAGAACATAGACAATCATAGAGTTTTTCAAAACTCAGATTCTGATGAGGTGAAGAGACAGTTTTCAAGACAGGAGAAAGTTAAGAAATCTCAATATCTCAAGAAAGTCTAGGTTCAGAGAGAGAGAGAGAGTAGAAGATAAGAAGATGCAACAAACTTGTTGTTTATAGAGCATTCAAGGCTCAATGAGACTCTACTTTATGGATACTTGATAGTGGCTGCTCAAGCCACATAACAGAAGATAAGGGAAGGTTTGAACAATTGCAAGACTTTGAAGGTGGATCTGTGAAGTTTGGCAATAACAATGGTGTCAGAATTACAGAGAAGGGGTCAATAAGTCTGAACCTTGGGAAAGTGAAATCCCATGATGTATTGTATGTTGAAGGGCTTAAACACAATCTTCTTATTAGCATCAACAAAATCTGTTACAAAGGGCATGAAGTGACTTTCAACAATAAATGGTGTGAGATAAGGAGATTAAACAGTGGAAAGGTTGTGGCTACTAGATAGAAAAATTCAACAAACATGTACACCTTGACAGAGTTAGAGAAAAATTCTTGCATAGTCAGCATAGATGTGGTATAGAAGACTTGGGCACATTGGTTTCACGAACCTTGCCAAGATTTCTTCAAAGAAGGCAATGAGAGATGTTCTGAGTTGAAGAAGCTCTTCTATCCTATCTGTGCATCTTGTCCAAAGGAAAAATAGACCAGAATCTCTTACATGTCTAAGGAGACTATTCTAGCTCAATATTAGAGTCGATTCACACAGACCTGTGTGACTTTATGAGGACATCTAGCACCCCAGGAGAGAGATACATCATGTTGTTTGTCAATGATCATTCAAGAATAGGGTGGGTGATGTTCTTGAAACATAAGTCAAAGGCTTTAGAAAGATTTAAGATCTTTAAAAAGAAAGTTGAGAATCAGACAGGAAAGAAGCTAAAATGTCTGATATCTTATAGAGGAGGTGAGTACAATTGGGATGAGTTTGAAGAATATTGTTATGAGCATGGTATCAGAAAACAAACTTCAGCTACAAGGGCACCCAACAGAATGGTGTTACAAAGAGAAAGAACAGAACGGTGCAGGACATGATTAGAATAATGTTGGCAAAGAATGATATGGGAAAAAAGTTCTAGAAGGAGGCAATTCTACTCCAGTGTTCATCCATAACAGGTGTATGTTGAGACCTCATAAAAGTAAGATTTCATATGAAATCTGGTTTGACAGAAGAGCTATAACAAGACACTTAAAGGTCTTTGGTAGCAAGTGTTACATCAAGAACACAAACCAATATTTGGACAAGTTTGATGATAGGGCTGATGATGACATATTTCTAGGCTACTCTATTTTAAGTAAGGCTTACAGACGCTACAATAACAGACTTGGCAAGATTCCGGAGAGTGCTGATGTTATAGTTGATAAAAAAAAAGGATATTCATTTTGGCTCAGGAAATGAACTCCTCGAATTTGAAGATTTTAATGATGAGAATGACTAGGTTGGCAATAGACCCAAAAGCAAAGATGTGGTTGATATTGAGAAGACTGAAGAAAATTCAGATGAACAGAGAAGACATAACAGAGTTGATTAACAGGGAACAGATGAGTTAATCAATGGTGGTCCCAATGTAGATGTTCAGTCTAAAAGAATGAAGATCAACACCTACTTTCTTCTTTCAAAGATTGAATAAAAAATTATTGTTAAAGCTAGCAAGGATGAGAGATGGATGAAGACCATTAATGAAGAGATTGACTAGATAAAGAGGAGTCACACTTAGGATCTAGTCTCTAGGCCAGTTGATAAAATGTGATTGGGACCAATGGGTTTTCATAAACAAACTCATTGAAGATGGTCAAGTGGTGAGGAACAAAGCAAGACTTGTATGCAAGGAGTATGCTCAAGTGGTCATTGACTTTGAGGAAACTTTTGCTTCAGTGGCAAGACTTGAGGCTATCAGAATGTTCATAGCTTTGTCAGTGTATAAGGGGTTCAAGGTCTATCAGATAGATGTTAAATCAACTTTTCTGAATGAAAATTTGGAAGAGGAGGTTTACATAGAGCAGCTTGATAGGCTTCAATTGAGTAAGGACCCCACTCTTGTTTGTAGATTGAAGAAGGCCTTGTATGAAACAAGCTCTAAGGGTATGTTACTCCAGATTGGATTCTTACTTGTGCAAGTTGAGTTTCAAAAAGGGTCTAGTGGACAACAATCTCTACATTAGAATTGAAGAAAGCAATCAGCTTGTGGTGCTTGTGTATGTAGATGACATCATCTTTGGGGTCACAAGGATGAGTTTTGCAAAGATTTTATAATGAGGATGTAAGACGAGTTTGAGATATCAATGCTCGGTGAACTCTCATTTTTCTTGGGTTTACAGGTCAGTCAGAAGAAAGAAGGTATCTTCATATCTTAGTCCAAGTATGTGAGGAAGATGTTGAAGAGATTCACCAAGAATGATTGCAAGCTGTTTAGTACACCTATAATGATTGGATATAAGTTGAGCAAGGAAGATGACTTTTCATAGTTGACCACACCTCGTACAGGTTAATGATTGGTAGCCTGTTGTGTCAGACAACTAGTAAGCATGACATCTTACAAGATGTCTACATAATATCCAGATTTCAAGCAGGACCAAAGGAGACGCACGTGACAATGGTGAAGAGAATTTTTAGATATCTGAAGGGGACTAGTGAGTTTGGGTTATGATATCCGAAAGTCAAAAGCTTTAGTTTGTTAGCTTTCTCAGATGCAGATTGGAATGGATGATAGGAAAAGGACTAGTTATGGTGCATTCTACTTAGGGAGCAGTTTGGTGGTTTAGCACAACAAGAAACAAGAGTTAGTTTCTCTTTGAACAACAGAGGGAGAGTACATTACAACTACATCCTATTGTACACAAGTGTTGTGGATGAAGTAGATGTTGAAGGATCAGAGCATGAAATTTGAGTAGGCAGTGCCACTGTATTGTGACAATACGAGTGCTATCCATATCTTAAAGAATCCAATAATGCATTCTAAAACGAAGCACATTGCTATCCGGTATCAATTTTTAAGAAACAAGGTGATGGAAGGTGAAGTAAAGATGGAGTTTGTTCCCACAACAGAGTAGGTAGTTGGTATTCTTCACTAAACTGATTCCAAAGAGAAATTTGAGATCCTTAGATAGAAGCTTTAAGTGGTGGTTCATCACAAGCACTAAAGGCATTGGGAGAGGGGAGCAAGTTGTTTGATGTTGCTACCCTGTATTGGACTCAGGGGGAGTTCATTGGTTCCATCCTTTGTACTTATTGTCAAAATAGGGAGAGAGTTACTCATTGAAGCCTTGGAATATAGTGGTGAAGTGGTGGTTGCCAACAATTCCAAAGCTGCAAATTGTTGTTTTATATTGTCCTTGTTAGCAAACTCAACCACGTGATGGTGACTACATGGCCAGTTTGGGGGACGTGTCTAGATGTGATGATGTGGCAACATTTGGTGTCTCCAATTAGATAATTAAGCTACATGATGTGCATGAAGTGGATTAATACATCCATGGTAAGTGGTGCGAATTTCAAGTCAAAACTGAAAATTTTGGCCTATTTACAATGGGGAGCATTTTTTAAAGTGAAAATTATTTTTTTAAAAGATGATTTATTCATAAAAAAAGTTAGTGTAATTTATCTAGTCCAACACTTTTGATTTCGCCACATTTTGATATCATATGAAGAAGTTGAGACATTCGCAGTCAAAAGATGGCTTCTATGACAGTCGGGGGCAGTTTTGGCATTGAATATGATTTTTTAGAAAAAAAACTTCTCGATGTAAATTTGTGAGAAAAATACAATCTTTCACCAATGCACTTTGTTTAGTCTCATTTCGATTTTGAATGAGGAAGTTATAGCATTGAAAAGGTTCGTGGCTATTATGATCTTTTTGAATAATAATTGATTCCAACAATTGGGTCTTCTAGAATGTGCAGTTGTCCCAGGTGTATAAGAAATATTTCAAATGCCAACAAGGATCGATGGACCCCCCTTGAGTGATTGAAGATTTTTTTTTGTAACAACAACTACCTAGTGTAGTTGGTGAGTTCTGGTGTGCAAAAATCTCTTGCTCACCAGGAGGTCTCAAGTTTAAACCTCTTGGTTGCCATTTTTTGGAGATTTTTTTTAAAATATTTTCTATCTCCTTCTCATCACTTATAGCAAGGAGGTTGGCTCATCCAAGCTTCTCTCTCCCCTACTTTCTTTCCTATTTTCCTTCTTCTCTCTCCCCCACTACACAAATTCAATCCAAGAGGGGCCCACACTTGGTCGTCCTTCTCATTCGCTCTCCTATTTTCTCTTTTTTCACTCTTCTCTCCTTATTTCCACCTCATCAACAAGAATCTCAAAAATCCCCTAAAATAGGAAACGAAAAATCATTGTACTCCCTCCCATTCCCTATATAATAGAGTCGACTAAGGGGAGGGAGGACACACTTCTCTTTTAGGGTTTCCTCTCTTCCTCTCTTCTTCTAGGTTTTTAGTGGTGCTCACTTTTTCTCTTTAGTCCTTTGTCTTAGTTTTTTTTATGCACGCACTTTTGTAATCTTCTTTTTTTATTAATGCAAGTCTTTTATTTTGATTAATGCAAGCCTTTTATTTTATTGTTCAAATTATTCAAAGGTGTAATAATTTTAATTTCTAGTTCTAGGCTTAGTTCTAGGTGATAAGAACAAGCTATGGAGCATTTCTTTCAAGTTTAGTTTTTCTCTTCATGATTTGTTTTCTCTAGGCCTAGCAATTTCAGATTTGATTTAGTTCAGATCTGATTTTTAAGGTTGGTAGTATCTCAAATCAATCAAGTTTTCAATTCAATGATTGAAGTTTAGGTAAGTAGGCTTCTTTATAAGTCTTCTCCCCTCTCATTCCCTCTTCTTTCTACCCATCATTCTTAAATTAGGTTTTAACTTTTTAGTTTTATATTTTTTATTTCCTTTTCCCCCAAGGTCCTTGGCTAGATGAATGTGTTGGCTTTGCCCCTTTCTAGTTATGGAACCATCCTTTTACATTGATTATTTATATTGCATCCCTTCCCCTAAAGCTAAGTAGAAAAGCCCTTGTAAGAGTATTCTCTGGTCAAGTAGGGAAGCTCATATTATTTATGGTGCGTCCCTCGGGCTAAGTAGAGATACCTACTTGTGTGCCTCTCTCTAGCTTTTTTTCCTTTTTATTTTATTTATTTACTTTTTAGCACTTTTACTTTCAGTTATTTGCTTTTTAATTACATGGTTTGAGTATTTAAATTCTCAAATGACGAATGGTTATGGTTAGATGTGAATTCTTAGGTCATTCAATTTTTAATTTCAATTCCAATTTTCAATTTCCTTAGTTGTGTTGGTTAGGACGTTCTATTTGATACATTTGTTTTAGGTCGGTAGTTAGAAGTAGATCACCATAATCAATCGTTACACTTTCGCATTAGTAAAAGAAGCTAAAAATAAAGTGGCTGCTCTCCTTGTGTTTGACCCATTAGCTACATTGATCCGTACGCTTGCAATTACTTTTAAAATTCAAACAAGTTTTTGGTTCCGTTGTCGGGGAGACAGTTCCATGTTACTTTTCGCTTTCTTTTGGTAAATTGGAGTGTTTTGTTTGCTTTGTTTTCTTTTTCCTTTTCTTTTATTGAATTTCTGAGAAGAACAACTTGTAATAATAGTTGTATCGGTAGAGGTCGCCAAGCTTCACAGTATGATAAAGACAGATTTCGCCCTCAGTAGTACCTCAGGAATTGAATTGAGCAACCCCAGATCCCTGACGGTAAGCTCACAAAATGCCAAAAAAAAAATCAAAAATCATAAAAATAAAAAAATATATTTTCCATTTTTGTTGTTCTAGTCTTATTCTAGTTGTGGATAGTGTTTTGTTGCTTGAGTGCTAGGTGGGTACGTAATACTGAGAATCAGTTAGAAAAAAAAGTTCTAATAAGTAATGACCCTATACCTATACTCTCATCAATACCTTTCAATATGGGAGATCAACGGTAAAACCCTCTACTTAAATCTCTAAAAGATAGGTTCTACCCTGCTAGAGCAGCCCAATCTTTCTGCATAGTTTTACCACAAGCCCAGGGCAATAATTTTGAGCTCAAATCTCAATACATCACTATGTTGTCCCCACTTCCATGGGCTGACCTCTGAAGATGCATGCCTATTTCTAAGGGAAATTGAAGAGGTATGTGTTCTAATTAAGATCCAACAGCTTTCTGATGATACTGTTAAGCTTAGGTTCGTCACTTTTGCATTGAAAGACCAATCTAAGAAGTGGTTGTATGGGTTACCCATAAATTTCATAACCACATTAAAAAAATTCATAGTTGTTTTCCTCAGGAAGTTTTTTCCATCTCACAAGACCAATAAGCTTAGAAGTGATGCCCTTCAGTTTAGTCAAAAGCCTAGTGAGTCCTTTTCTAAACTTATAGAGAAATTCAAGGATCTACTCCAAGAATGCCCTCACCATGGCCTAGCCCTATGGAATTTATACCAAATAATTTATGAGGGTATTGATTACCCCACTAAACAAATGATAGAGTTTGTGCCCTGGGGGATTCACATCCTTTACAGATGAAAGAAAGGCATGGGAATTCTTACTTGACTTAGCTGACAAAACCCATGAGTGAGAATCAACCTAAGAGAGTGAAAGAACCATAGGAGGAAAAGGATATTTTGTGGATGGGTTAGCAACCAAGGCAGCCCTCTTAGATAGCCTAATCAAAAGGATTGAGGCTATTGTTCCTAGAGAGCCATCATCAGTTAATTTGGTTAAGATGTGTGCTTGGTGCCAATCCCCTATACATGTTATAGAAGAATGCCCCAACACCTCTGGGTGTATTTCCAATGACAGTGTTAATGTCTTATATCAGAATAATTCATATAGTAACACTTACAATCCAGGATGGAGAAATCACCCAAATTTCTCCTAGAACTAGGGCAACCAAGCAGGGCCTTCCAATTTCCATAATCAAAATCAATTTGGACCCCAAAGGCCCCCCTTTGCATAATAACCTTTTGCCCCAAATACTTTTCCTAGGCCAAATATATAACCTCAGGCTAGTTTTCCTAGGACCTCTCTCTTATCATCTTATCAGCAACCCCCTAGGTTTACCAACACTGGAGAGGCAAGTAGAGTAAGTGATTTGGAACAGAACATGGCCCTCTTCATAACAAGCCATCAAAATCTTATGAGAGAACTCTCCCAAGTTATTTCAATTTTGCATGAGAGAGAGAAAGGAATGTTGCCTAGTCAACCAGAGCCTAACCCTAGGCATCAACCTGTCAGTTCACAAGCACCACCGAATGCACCATTGAATGTAGTACAAGGTCACACCCAACAAGGGCCCTCAAACCAATGTCATGTTGTTTATGCCCTTAGGAGTGATAGAGAGTACCAATAGAGTGTTCATAAATCTTCTCCATCTATTACTCCTGTTACTCCTGTTAACTCTCCTTTTGTTAAGGACACAAGTGTGCCTCTTGTTCCAGGTTCGTCTGATGAACCTAATGATTCTTCTGAAATTAGAAATGATTTGGTTGAGAAAATAAAAAATGATTCTTCTGAAAAAGGGCAAATTCCTAACAGTCCTTATGTTCCTCCTGTCCCCTTTCCTAATCGCTTGGTAAACAAAAAGAATACTGCTTCAATAGATAAAATTTTAGAAGTCTTTAAAAAGGTAGAAATGAACATCCCTCTTTTGGATGCCATATCTCAGATCCTCTCCTATGCAAAGGTCTTGAAAGATTTGTGTACTCACAAGCGTATCACTAGTGTGCCCAAAAAGTGTTCTTAGAAGGTAATATTAGTTCCATAATTACTCAGTCTATAGCCGCCAAGTATAAGGATCTAGGGAGCCCTATCATTGCTTGTGTCATAGGCAACATCTACATTGAGCATGCCTTACTTGACATTGGCCCAAGTGTGAATTTTTTGCCTTACCATGTGTATAAGCAACTAGGATTGAGAGAATTGAAAGCCACTGGAACTATTCTTCAGTTGACAGATATATCTGTTAAGATTCCTAAAGGGATGGTTGAGGATGTTTTACTTAAAGTTGGAGAATTTTTATTCCCTATTGATTTCATTGTTTTAAACACCCAACCAATTGCCAACATTTGGGACCAAATCCCAATTATTCTTGGTAGATTGTTCCTTGCAACTAGCAATGCCATTATTAATTGTAGGAATAGTACCATGAAACTTTCTTTTGGCAACACTTCTGTGGCTTTTAATGTCTTTAAGTTGGGTAAGTAACCAAATCCCCATAAGAAGGAAGTTCATATGCTCTAGGAAATTCCAGATTCCATTGAGACATATTTTGATATTGATTTTGATTCTGAATTTCAAGAGTGTATGGAACAATTGGATGATTTGGATGATGGAATTATGTCTAAGGTTTGGAGCTTCCAATCACTTATAGTGCCTTTAGGACCCCTTTCCAATTCCATTCCCAAACCTTTCATAGTTGAGCCCCCTAAGTTAGATGCTAAGAAGTTACCATCTAATTTGAGGTATGCTTTCCTAGGGCTTGACCAAACTCTTCCTATAAAAGTTTCCTCAGATTTGACTTCTAGTCAGGAAAAGGAATTACTCATAGTGTTAAAAGACCATAAGAAATCCCTAGGTTGGACCATGGCTGACATCAAAGGAATTAGCCCTTCTATTATTCAACATCATATTCACCTCATTGAGGGGTCCAAACCTTCAACGGAACCCTAGAGGAGAGCTAACCCAGTGATGAAGGAAGCCATTCAAAAAGAAATTCTAAAAGTGGATGGATAATGGGATCATTTATTACATTTTTGACAGGGACAAGCATTTTTGCAATAGATTATTTGAGGCCCTCATGAAGAAATATAGGATCACCCATAAGTTGAAGCCCTTCATTAAGTTGTCATCTTCTGCTCTGGAAGAGGTCATGGATCTCCATGAACCTCTTTACACAAATGACTAACTCTTTTTTAGGTATTACCCCCTTGTATTGTCTTTGTTTTAATTCTTTCCATACATTGAAGACATTGCATGACTTAAGTGTGTGGGAGGAAAACCAGTTTTTTTTTTTGTTTTTTCTTTTTCCCCTTTGTTTGTTTTTGTTTTTCTTTTGTTTTTGAGCTTGCTAAGGATGAAGTCCTACTTTGTCTTTTGGCTAATGATCATACCATTTGGTTGCTTGATGTATGAAAGTAATAATTTTGATTAAGGTACCCATCTTCAACCATAAAAATCCTATTGAGAAAAAAAGAAACAAGCCTGTGTCTTGAGATGGGACTCTCTTTTGGAAAATAAGAAACCATTGTTTTGCGGTGTTAGATCATATGTAAGTTCATGGGTTCCTTGTACTCTTGATTTGGAGTTGAGACCTTCTTTTTAGATTGGCATGAATTGACAAATACATAATTTTAAATGAAGTATGGAAAGTGATATAAAAATTGATTTTCTTAGAACTAGACAGGGCATTGCACCTCAGAAAATGTGGTGTCTTGATCGAAAATCTTAGGGAGGAAACTTCTGAAAGAACTCTAGCATAACTGTCTATGTGGGCATATGTATAAAAGTGAAGCTATATAGTAACTTGGGTGTCTGGTGTTTGCTCCACCATGTCATCCAGGCCAACAGTAGTGGAATAGGATAGAGTTTATTACAAAAAAAAAATTTTGAGAGAAAGAAAACCACATTGCATGAAAATATGTGCAAATGTCATCAATGCCTTGATAACATGTTTGGTAAAAAAACTCCAATGCCTTAGTCTTTGGTACCCTATTACTTCACAAGTGGTCTTGCCTTAAGATAAGGATGTTTTGGAAGAGACATTGTGAGTTCCAAATTAAGAAATATGCTTATGCCTGAAATTGATATGGAGTAATAAAAATTCAAGCGTGGGGGTCCCTAGATCAAGTATAAGAGGAATTATCTTTGCTCCGGATCGGTATAGCCCTTAACTTTAGCCAAGGGTAGGATTTATTTTTCTTTTTTTCTGAATTTTAGGTGTATATTCACTGCAAATACCCACGAGACATAACTCATCCACTAGGGGTGACTTAGGGGTTTAAAGCCTTGTTGCACATGCTAAGTGCAATCGTGATTCTTATGAAAGTGAGTTAAGTTTTTTTTTTATTCTTTTTCTTTTTGTTTTGATCGAGGACAAGCAAAGTCTAAGTGTGGCAAAATTCTGATGAGCACATTTATGTGTGAAATCTAGAGTATAAAAACATGCATTTTACATATTTAAAATGAAGCTACCTTGGGTTTTACTCTCTTTTTGCAGGTTTTATATTTTAAAGGCCTTAAGGACTATTGGGTATTGTATCACCAATTTTACACATAAAGAGGTTTCATTTCTTTTCATGGTTGCGAAGAAAACGAAATTCTGAGTAAGATGGACATGTTGCATTAAGAGTACACATCCGTTTGGTCACCCGTACAAGTGATTATTTTTTTCAGGCCAGAAAAAGAATAATGGATCAGAACTGAACTGAGATGCAGAACCAGCCCGTTTGCAGTTATCCCAAGTGTACAAAAAATATTTCAAATGCTAACAAGGATCGATGGACCCCCCTTGAGTGATTGAAGATTCTTTTTTGGTAACAACAACTACCTAGCGTAGATGGTGAGTGAGTTGTGGTGTGCAAAAATCCCTTGCTCACCAGAAGGTCTCAAGTTCTAACCTCTTGGCTGCCTTTTTTGGAGATTTTTTTTGGAAGATTTCTCTCTCCTTCTCATCACTTAAAGCAAGGAGGTTGGCTCATTCAAGCTTCTCTCTCCCCTACTTTCTTTCCTATTTTCTCTCTTCTCTCTCCTCCGTCACCACACAAATTCAATCCAAAATTCCCTATATGAGAGAGTCGACCAAGGGGAGGAAGGACACATTTCTCTTTTAGGGTTTCCTTTCTTCCTCTCTTCTTCTAGGTTTTTAGTGGTGCGCACTTTTTCTCTTTAGTTCTTTGTCTTAGTTTTTTTTATGCAAGCACTTTTGTAATCTTTTTTTCTTATTAATGCAAGTCTTTTATTTTGATTAATGCAAGCCTTTTATTTTATTGTTCAAGTTATTCAAATGTGTAATAATTTTATTTTCTAGTTCTAGGTGATAAGAACAAGCTGTGGAGTATCTCTTTCAAGTTCAGTTTTTCTCTTCATGATTTATTTTCTCCAGGCCTACCAATTCCATATTTGAATTAGTTCAAATCTGGTTTTTAGGATTGGTAGTAACTCAAATCAATCAAGTTTTCAGTTCAAATATTGAAGTTCAGGTAAGTAGGCTTCTTCATAAGTCTTCTCACCCCCCCCCTCTCATTCCCTCTTCTTTCTACCCATCATTCTTAAATTAGGTTTTAAATTTTTAGTTTTACATTATTGTTTTCCCTTTCCCCCAAGGTCCTTGGCTAGATGCATGTGTTGGCTTTACCCCTCCCTAACTATGGAATCATCATTTTACTTTGATTATTTATATTGCATCATTTCCCTAAAGCTAAGTAGAAAAACCCTTGTAAAAGTACTCTCTGGTCAAGTAAGGAATCTCATATTATTTATGATGCATCCCTCAGGATAAGTAGAGATACCTACTTGTGTGCCTCTCTCTAGCTTTTTTCCCTTTTTATTTTATTTATTTACTTTTCAGTACTTTTTATTTCAGCACTTTTACTTTCGGTTATTTGCTTTTTAATTGTGTGGTTTGAGTATTTAAATTCCTAGATGACGAATGGTTAGGGTTAGATGCGAATGATTAGGTCATTTAATTTTTAATTTCAATTCCAATTTCCAATTTCCTTAGTTGTGTTGGTTAAGACATTTTATTATATACATTTGTTTTAGGTCGGTATTTAGAAGTAGATCACCATAATCAATCGTTACACTTTCGCATTACTAAAAGAAGCTAAAAATAAAGCGGCTGCTGTCCTTGTGTTCGACCCGTTAGCTACACAAATCCGTACGCTTGCGGTTACTTTTAAAATTCAAACAATATCATACTTGAGACAAGACCTAAACTATGCATGTCTTTTCTCACTACTTCTCCTAAGTCATTTTAGGTCTATTCCTAACTCTTTTATATCCTATAATCTGAATCAAATCTCTTACCAATAAATATATATATATATATATATATATATCTGAATCAAAGCAGTACTCCTCCTTACTAATGCATTCCAAGGTATTTGTTGAACATGGACATACCACTTCGAACGACTATCTCAGAAGTTATTATTAATTGTGGCAACTCCCAAATCAGCTCTATTATATATGGTCATTCTTTACGTTATCAATGAGTTATGATAAACACTGAAAAAAACAAATATAAAGGAGAAACAATTATTTCCAGGCTGCATGGCTTCTATGCCATGCAACTTGGTGGCGATCCCCCTCACCCATAATTAAAATAAATTTAACCAATGATGATAATTTTTTAGAAATATGTTTTATATTGAAACAATTGGAGCCCATATGTTAAAGAGAAGAAATGTGCTCCACTATTGATTCATGCTTTCACTTCCATCCCGACAATGTTTCAACTTTTCCATTGTCCACCAGCTGCCATGTTTCATTAATGATCAGAAACCTTCTCTTAAACCTTAAACTAGCCTAATCAACGATACAAACACCTCAATGCTGCTCAATAAAATGGAAGGAGAACAAGAATCCCACATGAGTTCAGAGAGAGAGAGAGAGAGAGAGAGAGAAATGCACCTTGATGAAGAAGCTTCAAATTATCCCGTTTCTGGAATCTGAATGGCAAATGTTTTTCTTCGTGCCATTCTTCAGTGAACCAAAAATTTCCTCTGCACCTTTTCAAAGAACTTGGAACGCAGCCTCAGCTGGTAGCGTAACTCAACAAGGGAAGTAACTAGATGAGTGGCAGAGGGAGCATTTCCAAGTTACGAAGGAAACGGGCGTGTATGACTTTGCCCCGTAACTCCTGACTTCCTAAGAAATAGGAAGGTGTGGATCAATATCCTCTGAAAACCGCATACTACCTGAGAAATAGCTAGGAAACCGTGGTGGTCCGTAGTCTATGGGGCCCGCTTTCCAGGGATTGCATAGCATGTCCATAGCATGTCATTAAATATAAACAAGATTAGAGTTGTTATAGACATATCCTTTGGATGTAGCGACCTGGGAAGCAATCGTTTTAAGGACATATAAAGGATAAGTGTTAGCATTTTTAGGTATAAAAAGTGGAGCAAAAAGGAGTTTCTCCAATTCAAGTCTACTACCTATTGTGGACCATGGCCACAACAAAAAATGGTTAAGATTCATTAGCTTTAAGCATTTATATTCATTAAAAATAGCCGGTACCCACCCCGCAGCTCCATTTACAATAACAACCGTCATCATAAGGATAAGGGTAGTTTGGGGTGGAGCAACATGATCTTGTTGATTACATTCATCAAAGGGAGAATCTGAAATATTCATATGAGTGGATTTGAGTTTAGTAATTGGGTAATTCTGAGTCCACCAATAGATGCGGTCTAGAGTCACCTTTGGGTTCATACCAAATGATCCAAAGGTGACAGAATTCCTATGCAACCAAATAAAATAGCAAGATATTATAAAAACTTGAAAAAAAAAATGTTTAGCCTCATCAGAGTGGTTCCGATTAAGCTGGAAGAAGTACATTATTAGGGAAGGAACAGAAGAAAAGAAGAAACATTCGCTTCAAAGTCCCAAAGGTCCCGCAAACCAAATTCTCCTTGAAAATTCGCATGTAAGAAAGACATGCTGAATGTCCTCTTGCCCTGCATGACATAGAACACATGTTGGATCTAAGTCAATCCATTTGCCCAGGAAATTCTTTGTAGGTATTCCTTGTAGAGCCAATCTCCAAAAGAACACTTTAAATTTTGGGTGTATTTTGAGGTTCAAAAAAAAAAACGCCACCATTGAGAACAAGGCAAAGAGCAAGTGCACCCGGGATTGCATTCATTGGAGTGTGTTAGTACATTTTTCTGAAGAAAGCATGTAACAATCCTAGTGGTGAGAGTTCTGTTTTTTCCAAAGGTGACACCTATCATTTATCTTCATCAGAAGAGGGAAGAATACATGATGACTACTCAAAAACCTGAGGTTATGTTTGGTTGCCAAGAAATGGAAATAAAAGAAAAGAAAAAAAATTCATGAATTACCTTAGATGGAAATTGGGACCCGGGCCTGCTGTATCTACTGATCTTCTTTATGTGTGGTCTCAATTCCCCTCTATTCTATGGCTCAATGCATGTGAAGTGGATAGAATTATCTGGAAGTCCTGCTCCCAGGAGCCTTCTCTTCCAAGTTGGCTTGGAATGTTGTTCGTCATTAGAATGTAAAAGTTGAATGAGCTCACGCGGTTTGGTTTAAGTTAAATATCCCTTGATTTTTATTTTTTTTTATGCTAAAATTTTATATGTATTAAAATAAGAAAAGAAAGGAATAGTACAAGCTGGATCTTGGAAGATAACTAGAGACAAAATACAAAATGGAGGGATTAAAAAAATCCAAGATCATTCCCCTACCTTTGGCATGGTCATCAATGGGGGAAATGATCCACAAACTCCACCAAAGCTAAGTAAATCGAAATCTTGGGCATTTCTCAACGTCTATTCTAATCTCATCTTGGATTGAGGATGGAAGAACAGGAGAGATCTCAGAAACTTTGCTTCATGCTGTCAATTTTGCTAGATAATCCACAATTGGATTAGCTTCTCTATAACAGTGTGTCAATTTCCACTGAATGGAGGAGAGCTAAGAGGTGAGATAGCGTCAGTGCTGCCAAGCATACCAAGGCAGCAATTCAGAATATATTGCCTTTGTTACTGCCACCAAATCCGATTCTAGCCAAAAGCGATCGATGCCCAACTCCTTAGAGATTTTGATTTCATGAAGAAGAGCAGTTACCTCTGCCCTGAAGTTTGATGCAATTTCAATAGATGCTCCAAAGGAGTAGACAATTCTACCATTGGAGTCACGAAAAACTCCACCCAATCCAGCTCTCCCTAGATTTCCCAAAGCACAACCATCTACATGTACCTTGAACCAAGTGGGGAATGGCGCACACCACACAACTTCTAGAATCGAAAGTCTTCTAGCACAGTTCAAGGAGATACTCAAAACTCTAGAACAGATTAAGTCCTTCACTGATATTCTGTTACACTGAGAGTTTGGGAAAATATCTCTAATGGAAGTTATTACCTAGCAAAGAACTAATTCTACTTTCATTGATCTTCCTTCAAACCGTCTTGAATTGCGTTGCATTGCATCCCATCCAAATAAAATATGGGATTAAAATAAATCCCGCTAGCCATACTTGCTACATTGGTGCATGCCTCCCTTTCTTCTTCCACCATTGAAGTGCACTCAACATTGAATTATATTGAACCCAACTGATATTAAATAGGAAAGCAAAGCTTTTCCAAACTGAAATTAAGAAATTACACTCAAGGAACAAGTGATGCAGCGTTTCTAATACATTGAGGCAAAGGTCACAATGACAAAGAGCAAACTCCTTTCGATCAGACTATCTCATCAGTAGGTAACTTGCTTAGCATTAATATGCATCCAAAAATGGATTGTCGGGGAAGAATACTACTCTTCCATACAATACTATGCCAAGGGACTGGAGTACTTCTTTTCTTGATTTCTTCCCAAGAAGAATTTATTGAGAATTTCCATGATAATGAAGGACTTTAACAGCACGCATCATTTATTGGATAAGTAGGAATTTCTACACCCGTTGCCTTGGAAAAAATGTCCTTTATAGCCGCTAAATTCACCTGGGAGAAGTTCCACGAGAAATTCTCAATGAAATCTTTAACATATCTGTCTCTTGGATAGAGAGGCTAGGATCCAGATCCATATCTCCTCAACAGACAATTGATCTATCCATTTGTCCTTCCGAAACCTAATGCGAGCTCCATTACCTACAATCCATCTTTTCAGGCAATTTTTGAACTGCTGAAGTTAATTTTTATTCTATTTCCCTATCACGTTCATAAACTAGTATTTTATGTCTTTGCTAGACATATACAGGGAGCATCTTGATTGCTGTGAACCCATTTACGAAGCTTCCTCATTTATATAATGTGCATATGATGGAGCAATATAAAGGAGCTCTGTTTGGTGAGCTAAGCCCCCATGTTTTTGTAGTGGCTGATGCTTCTTACAGGTAAGTTGCGGTTAAAGATAATGTATGCTTTTTTTTTT
>NW_024868433.1:63635-66619 GCF_013358625.1 Macadamia integrifolia | reverse complement strand
TTTTTTTTGGGAGGGGGGGTGGGGGGGGTGGGGTGGTGTCTCCCCTTAAAGGTGTTTCTCCTACACATAATTCTTTCTTAATTTAGGACAATGATGAATGAGACTTGTAGTCAAGTCTATTTTGGTCAGTGGAGAAAGTGGGGCAGGGAAAACAGAGACAACGAAACTGATTATGCAGTACTTGACTTTTGTTGGTGGTCGGGCTTCTGGTGATGATCGGAATGTGGAGCAACAAGTTCTTGAAGTAAGAGTTGTAGTGCATTATTGCATTTAATGTAGTTCATATAAAATTATTTCAAACGGATTGCCAATAACTAGATTAGGGGAGTTTGTTGCTACTACTCCCTTCCTGTCAAAATTCTCTACTGTTCGTTGTATTTGTTTATCGTTCACTTCATGGTTTTGCTTTTGTTGGATGACAGTCAAATCCACTGTTGGAGGCATTTGGTAATGCAAGGACGGTTAGAAATGATAATTCAAGGTGGGTATTGTGGTTCTCCAGTAGGCAACCTTAGTTACTGTATACATTGCTTTGTGGTTATAATCTTGGCCTATATCATCTTGTATTGTTTCGGGGTGAGCCTCATACACTCATCTTTGAGTACTTTTATTGAATGATCTTGTTCCGGGTAGAATTGCCATGGTAAAAAATGCATGCGAACATTTATAAGGTAATGAAGAAAAAATTTAATTGGAAGTGAATTATAAGGTTGTACAAGCCTAGTATTGCTTGAAATAAGTTTTCAAATTTGAAAGTATAGCCCAGAGATTACTGTATGCTGTGCATAATAAGTAACCAAGAGTTGGAGCAGTGTGATGTACATAAAACAAAATGATCTGCAGGGATACATATGCGTGTTGATATGCTATTAAAATTGGTGTGATCTAGGATTCCAAAACCCAATTATAAGGAAGCACTACAGAAAATGTTGTGATATGGGCTTCCAAAACCCAATTTTAATTTCCAGCCTTGGGAAATGCATGGGTGGATTTCAGGCACAGACGCATTACCTGAATTTTTGTGTATAGAATTTTTGTGTATATAACTCCTTTCAGAGCATACTTTCTATGGTGCCTAGGTGACCCCAAGGCGTTGGTGGGGGCCTGGATGCAAAGCAGCAACAAGAAATGCATGTTGCCCACCTAAGCTTCGTTGATGCCTTGACAAATATGTTTTTTTCTTTTGAAGAAATATACAAGGCATTATGCCCAAGAAAAGATGAAACAAAGCTAAACAAAGCACTAGAAAGAGTACAGGAGATTCCAAGTGTCAACAATAAGCCGATTTTTGGGGGAGGGTCATCCGGAGAAAACCAGGATCAAAATCTCTGTTTTTCCCATCTATGTTTTTCATTGTTTTGTTACTTGCAGAACGTGACACGTGGACAATAAGGAGATCAACGGTCAAGATTGAATGAGGATTATTACACCCGGTGCGTTGGTCTTAAAGTTGTTCACGTGTCACATTCTGCAGGTAGCAAAACAAGGAAAAACAGGAATGAGAAAAACAGAGGATTATTTTCCAGAAAACCAACAAGAGTGAATTCAGCAAAGATACCTCACAACTAGGTGGTATTCAAAGCTAATAAGCTCATAAAAATGCAGAAATGAATTCAAGCCTTAAAGCCCACATCTTTAGAGCTCAAGGTCTTAAAAACCAAAATCAAAAGCAGTTTCAGAGACCAAAAATGAGGAAAAGATACCAAACCCTTAAAGAACTTAAGCACAGATTGAAACCACAAAACTTCTCCCACCCAATTGGAACAGGAACTAAGTAAAATAACTAAAAGAGTACAAAACCCTAAACCCTGAGTCTTGTGAAACAAAGTTCTTGGAATATATTAAAAGCAAAAGCAAAAGCAAAAGGGGAAAGTTGATGTATGAAAACAAAAACAAAAACAAAAAACGAATAAACAAAACAGGGGAAGGAGCTAGAACCCTAAAAACTAACTGAAAATGAAAAGCTTGGTAGCTGTTTTCTTGGAGAATCTGCCCATCTAAAGGCCATTCCAGATTCCTCTAAATGGGTCCACAGAGTTCAAATCCATCATATTTGAAGAAAGACTATGGAAGCTGCAACAAAGAACACACAAGCATCTCTCTCTTTCTTTTTTCTTTTTCTTTCTATAAAACCCACAGCAGAGCTCAAGTTCTTTGGCTTGTGTTCCTTATATATGACTTCGTATGAAAGAGAAAGCAGAGCATTCACCCAAAACCCTAAAAACCCCAAATCAAATTCTATGTGAATGACTCCACAAAAACCCAAAAATCCAGTTTATCGTCTATAAACTCAGTTGGGTTTGGCTTTGACAGAATGAAAAGGGTCTCAAAATGGAAAATCACAGAAAAAGAGGGTTTAAATCTTCTGCCTACTCAGTAAAATTAATCGAGGAAGAGAGAGAAGAAAAATCTTGGCAGAGGATTGCATTTTCTTGCTCAGTATGTCACGAGATGGTACAGATTAAAGGGTGAAAAACAAAAAAAAACAGAGTAAGATCTCTCTCTCACTCACTCTCTTTCTCTCTCTCTAGAAGAGTTTGAGGGTATAAGATGAAGATTGGAACAGGGGAACCAACAATGGCCGTTTTCATCAGTACCCCCTGGAGTCCGGAGTTTGGACCGCAAGGGTTTTTTGTCACCGGCCAATTTAGTGGATTTTATGGAAATGTAATAATACTTTATCTGATGATGTGGCAAATGGGTTGGTGGATTGAGATTTCTAGTGTGTATCTGGCATCAGCTTTATTTGTTAACGGATTTCAGGTGGTTCTAGAGAAGAGGCTGGCTGGTTGTTGGGATCTAATCTAACCTATAGTTTATCTTATGTGCAATGATTTGAACTTTTTTGGCGTTTTTGGCCCATTTCATTAATACATGTGTGGCTGATTGAGGTTATACGTTGGGCACTTTAGGTTCAATGGCTTATGATAAACTTAAACACAGATTGATACTGGTATATGGCCGGAAAGCTCCCTTGTCCCCCC
>NW_024868433.1:0-63615 GCF_013358625.1 Macadamia integrifolia | reverse complement strand
TTTTTTTTTTGACTGATTTTGATTTTGATTTTGATTTTGATTTTGATTTGATTTGATTTGATTTGATGTAAGATCTTTTTAGGTAAAACTAAAATTAAATTATTTAATAAACGATTTCATATATTAAAATTGAAAACATTTAGAAACAACTTTTTCACCCTTAAATAGTGAAATAGATATAAATCGTAATATTGAATTGATTTTTTTATTGTTATATGTTTTTTTTTAAATAATTATTTAATGTAATTTTTTTTTTAAATATATGTAAACTTTAAATTGAATGACTTGAACTTAGTACGTATATGTTAATTGATTTCACAATTAATCTAAATGATTTACTAACAATTTAAAATTTGAAACCAAAACCGAATCATGAATTCAATTTTAAAACCAAAATCGAACCATTTAATAAACGATCGCGATTTTGGTGCAAACAATTCAGTTCGATTTTGGTTTCAAATTCATATCCTTAGTTTGGATTAGGCCTTTTAGGGTTTCAGGAGGACGTTTTGCAGACTGCTAGCTTCCTTGGAGCTTTTTTTTTTCTTTTTTCTTTTTTTGTAGAAGCTAGCTTCGACTCAACCAATGGGGAATTGGGATATGAGGGTTAGGGGGGGCTTTTCCATGGAGGGGGAGGAGAGAGGCAGACAAAGTGTTGGCACAATGATAGCATACCTAGTCTTTCCCATAGGGCTTAGTAAGGATTTTCTCTTTTTTTCTTCTTATACGAATTTCTTTTGGGGTAAAATTTTGCTTCTTCTTATATGATTCTTCTACAAAATATCTTGTTGGAACAATATGATATTTATTTTTTATATTAATATCACAAATATCCAAAATTATTCTATAGTTACTCACTTTTTTATACTCACACTTATTTACTCAAAGTAGGGACCCTAAACTTCTCTTCTTATTCTCCCCAGAAAAGCAAAGTTTCATATCTCCTTCTCCATTTCGTATTCTAAAATCCTCATATCACCCCTTTATCCCGATACCCCCAACACTCTTAATCGGTTTCCCACCCTAATCATCCTCCTTGCCCCACTCACTCTCCTTCTATGCCAAGGGTTTTACAGAAATACAATAGAGGATTAAAACAGTGATTGGTCAAAATTGACTGAATCAGCCACTATCGATTCCATTCATTGATCCCATTCCTAATTTTTTAAACCCTACCTACGGTCCCTTCTCGCAGCCCACCTCGGCTCGCCACCACCCTACCCATGGTTATTTTTTAGTCTAGCACACAATCTAGGGTTTGTGGTGACCATAACATCTAAGCTAAAAATACCCCCCACTTTTTTTTTTTTTTTATAAAGGTAAAAATGCACGGTCGAAAAAAGTTGGCATTTATTTTCTTCAAAGTCCCAACATGGTGACCATAAAATCAAAATTAGGTACAAGAAAGAAAAAAATGGTTATGATTTGAAGATAGAAATTTGAGATTTGAGGAAGAAACCTACCTGCAAAATAACAATCCCATGATCTCTTTGTTCTTTATCGAATCAATGACCATCCCTTATCCTTTCATATCTTTCTATGGGTGTGTTGGGATTCTTCTAGCCTTTTAATATTGGATGGGATAAACACTGGCAAGTGTCTTTAAAGACAGAAATTTCATGCTACATTAGGGATATCGATCAATCGAGGAGGGATGGAAGCAAGTTAACCCTTCATAGATTTAGGAGGTTTCACTTATATAATAGACGCGATCATTCAGCACTTATATACCGTTACTCACTGTCGATATGCTAAAAAGCGAGGTCCAGATTGCATTAGGAATCTTATCCGCGAGAGTGGCTGATTCGAGTAAGAGGTACAAACTACTATGAGAAGAATGACTAATAAACTAAATGCTGGTAGGGAATAGAAAATAACCCCAAAGGCCGAGATTGGTGAGAAAGGGATTTCTCTAGATTCGAAAAACTACTAGCCTCATTCTAAATACTAGTTGCAACAGGGACGAAGCAGTTCCCCATGTGACTCATTTCCTTTGTTTTTTTTTTTTCTATTTGTTCTTCTACCGTGCTTATCTCCACTGTCACAGAGTGAGAGTATTGAATACCAATTTGAAGAAAGACGAGCAAGGAACTTTTTTTATGTCAGTGATGCAGTCTGTAAGAGGCTTGGCATTGGCCCCCACCCTTAGATTCAAAACCCTATGATAGGTGGTCAGCTTGCTTCTAGGTCATATCTTTTAACGGTAAAACTATGGTTTCTTCATCATTAGTCAATGGGCTTGGGCTTAATGGTTCAGGCCAGCTCTTGGGTTTAGTTTTCCTAGAGTGGACCCAGATCCAAGTGCTCAGTAATCATGTACCTATGCTTAAGTCATAGGTCATGTGCTCATATTTTTTTCATCTCTCAAGTTTCAAACAAATGTACATTACCTTATAGAGAGAAAAACCTTTCAAAAGAGGTTGAAGGGCAAATACATTTTATTTTTTGGGGAAAAGAATTAGAGTGTTGTAACTATAAAACGAAAGTGTATTAATTAGGTTTATTATTGAGTTTGTTTCGAAAATGGATTTGGGATCAATTTTGTTTCGAAAATGGATTCGGGATCAATTTACACGTTAGTTATTTATCCAATTATTGAAATGGCAAAGTCAACAATTTATGTCATCGTTGGAACTAGATTTTGACTTGGGTGACTTTTCAGAGTTGACTTAAAAAATGTGCAAAACCAAGTTAAGAGTCAATTAATTTTCTTCGAATCAGAAGGGACTTTTTTTTTTTTAACGTGGATCACATAAAATTCGATGACTATGGTCCAAGCTCAAATCCTAATTTTTTTGCACATGGAACAATTAAAATTATAGAGAGAGTTATCTTCTTCTTCTCTTTCCTTCTTTTTTTTTTTTTTTCTTTTTAATATTATTGGATAGGTAGGCCCCAATAAGGAGAATTTAACTATTGACCTCTTTATTGGGAGTAGTTGGTCTTTATTGATTGAGCCACCCCCTCGGGGTTAAGAGACTTATCTTTAACCAAATTACTATTGACTGAAAAAAATTGCATTGTAGTAATGCTTCAGGAACTCATGTAGTACAACAATAACTTCTAGTTTTTAGGAAAAATGGTGGGACTAAGTTATACCACGGTTATGTTCTTTAAGACTGTAGATATCCCCTACGGTACAATCTAGGTGATGTTGATCAGCCTCCAACATGAAACAACCTCAACATGCCCTTCCAATAATTATTAAACTCATCGTGCCATGTCGTTACACACTCGGATTGTGCTCAATCAATAAGGATATGAGTAAAAAAACACTTCTCAAAACAGTAAAAACATGAGGCAACACCATAGAGAGAACATGAGAGTGAAGAACACTTAGATTATAATGTCTAAATTGTCATAGACATCCTCTATTTATATATAAGAGTTAATCCTTGGAACACTTGTCCCAAAGGGCCCAACAAATATGTTTCCCAGAGAGAGAGAGAGAGAGAGAGAGAGAGAGAGAGAGAGAGATGCACAATAAACTAGTCATGGTCGACACCCAATGCATCCTAGATGATGCGCAACACAAGATCGTAGATGTCGGTGACACATCAAACGATGCTCGTTCAACATCAATAAAACCCCGTTCAATGTCAGACAAAATGTAAATATGTCGGTAAGTTCCTAACGACACTCATCTCTCTTCCAAAACCAATGCGGGCCTAGAGATTTCCCATTATTTTGCTTTACTAGAAGCAACATCCAGGAGTCTTAGATTTAGAACTCGTGGGGGGAAAACCATAGCATAACCATTTGAAAGAGGTATTTTGAAATATCTTTTATTTTAAATACAATAGTCCTCTATAAGTTCCAAATGCGATTAACCAAAACAGTTAAATTTAGCACATTAGAATAATAAAATGGCTTGTTGTAGACATTCTATGGTCTTGAATCTATATAGGCATGGTAAGATACGGTACATAGTGCGAGGGAAGTTATATTTCTTGGATTTTATTCTCATTGGTGTGGCCAACTAATTGTAAAACTAAATTTTGGCGCCCCCAAACTCATTCAAAAAATAATAAACTGACAACAAAAGAACGCAGGCCCATTTTTTATCTTGCATAGAAGGAAAGAGGACCCACCTCCAATCCCACATGGAAGAAAAGAAAGGCCTCATTGAAATCAGATAAAAAAAATAGAATAATTTACATCCCCCTCCCCTGTATTTTGCTTTTAATCCAACACCCTTCCCTGTGTTTTCAAATATTTCACATACCTCCCCTGTATTTTGACAAATTTGACAAAAAATGTGACTCCGTCATATTATGTCCGTTAAGATTTCAAAATATTTTTTAAATACCCAAATCACCCATGTAGAATGTTAGTGGACCATTATACCCATTAGAAGATGAGTTCTTAATCTTCACTTTCGTCTCTCACTTGCAAGTAGAATGAGGCTGAAGCAGCGACGAGTGGCGAATGGCAATGAGCGATCGACGGCGACAAGCGACGAGCGTCAAACAGTGCCTAGAGTGACAGACGGCGACAACGATTGGAGGTTGCGGCCTTGCCTTTTCAAAATACATTCAACAGGGGAGGCCTGCGACAGCTCGACAAGCGACGAACTGAAACTTGCAATCAACGGAAGACCTGTGGCAAGAAATATATCAGATAGAACTTTTGAGTCATTAATGAAATCAAGATCACCAAGATTCATCCTCACTGCGAATGCGTGTTTCAAAGCTTCAATTTCCCGATGGATCCCCAGTGAGCCAGAAACCCCCAGAGGGAATCCATATTGAGCAAGAATGTTTAAAACCTGAAAGAAGATTTGGACAACCTTTAGGCCGAAGAGTTAGACATATAACCATATAGAAAATGAGGATATAAACAAAATTACTAGTATCATTGCAGCACCACCGGGTCTTGCATGGTCAGTATTCCTCCAAACTTCTAAACATCTCTAACTAAATTGTACCCGACTGAACCATTATAGAATGCATTTGGGCCCTATTTTTGAAATGGTGTTGAGTGTTTGAGCTAGTTTTCTATTGTGGCAGATAACTCCTGGCTGAAGTAGTTTCCCATTTGATGTGAAAATATTTCGAAGTCCCTTATCAACGAAGATCCCTGAATTTGATTTATTCATCTGCATGTAGAAATATAGAGATATCTTGAACCCTTTTCGAGCAAGATATTCTGCTGGTTTTACTAGCCTTTTCCATGGAAGTCTCCCATGTTTTTTCCTAGCTTTGTGAATGCTAGCAAGTTCCCTTGGAACTGCTATAGAAAGTGCACCACTAGCTTTCGGAGCAAAATTTCCACCATACATATTCTGAAGAGGAAAAACAGAATTAACAAAGATAAGTCGAGGATCCAACTATAATGAATTCAGTTTTTCTGTGAAGTATAAGCTTATAGGCAGCTAAATACCAAAGTAAGTATCAGCTTTATTTAGTTGCATGCATGTCAAGTGACTACTACATTAGTAACATCACAGATTGGCAATGTGAATTACCTATTACCTTACAGTTACTTGAACATCAGTCTTAGATCTCCTCACCTTAAATGGATTTCAAGTTAGCAAGATGAGATTATATTTGTGGATGTTAAAATATGATTTTACCCTTCTGCCATTAACATATATTTTGTTTTCCAATTTTACCCTTATCCATACCCTCCTAACCCCTAATATGAAACTCTCACATTTCACTCACCCTAATCACCACGACAGGGATGATTTTCCTAGCTTTGCTTCTCCTATTTGTAGTAGTTTTCATTTATACAAGTTGAAACAAAGGAACCAAATCCTTTTCCATAATCTATGGAACTCTTGCAACCCATTCCTAAACAAAATTTCTTGATCTCTCTCTGTTTCTCCCCCTCTCTTCTCTGGCGATCTCTCAGACGAAAATCCCCCAAAAGAAACCCTCTGCTCTCGATCAAATTCTCCAAAAATTTCTCCAAAACGAAAAGCCCTCCCTTCGTTCGAAACCCTATCTTCCTTTTTATATCCTTCTCCTCCTCTCTTCTAATGCTCCAACAACGAACCCAGCAAAAAACCCCCACTTGCCACAACCTTCTTGCCTTTTCTAATCGTTTTCTCCCACTTGACACGATCAACGCCGAACCAACTTTGAGAGACTGTGAGAAGAGCCATGCTCCCCTCCTCTGTTCATGCCTCTGAAGAGTGAAGAAACCCTCTCCTCTTCTACTTCCTTCTTTTCTTCTTCTTTCCCATTCTGCCCCTGCTTTCTTTTATTCCCTCTTTTGTCCCTTCAAACATGGGAGAGAAAGACTCGCCCTCCCTTTTTTCAGTTTTCTTCCTTTTCTTTGTCTTTTTTTTCCTTTTTGTTCTGAAAATGAAAAAAATCCACCAAATTCTTCCACCCCATCAGCTGGTCCAAAGTCTGCTCCCCCAAGGAGGAAGGAGGGTTAGGCATTAGATCCATTGCTGACCAACTCTGTTGGTATTCTCAAGCTCATTTGAAAAATTGCTTCCAAACACCATAGTATCTGGGTCTCTTGGATATTGTCCTCTCTTTTGAAAACTGACCTATCTGGCATTCTATTCTCAAAGTCAGACCCATTGCTCTCAGAGGTCTCTCTTACTCAATAGGTGATGGATCCTCAACCTCACTTTGGCTTGACCCTTGGCACCCTCCCGGCATCATTGCCGACCTCATCTCCCCAAGACCTTTACTCCTCTGGCCTTCCAAGATCCGCGAGGGTTGCTTCTATCCTCTCCCTCATTGGTTGGTCCCCTCCCCGTTCCCCCCTCCTCTCGCTAACCTCTGGTCAGTCCTCCCCCTATCCCTCTTGGCCATCGTGGCAGGAGTGATAAAGTCATTTGGACCTCATCATCCACAGGCTCCTTCACATCAACCTCCGCTTGGGAATATATTCGTATCAAGTCCCCAATTGTCCCTTGGCATAAATCCGCATTGTTCAAAGGCCACATTCCCTGCCATAGCTTCACTATTTGGCGTGTCCTCTCCAACTGTCTACCCACTCAATCTTTCCTCATCCATAGGCACATCCATGCTTCTCCCTCATGTTGTCTTTGCTGGAATAGCACTGAAGATGTTAATCACCTCTTCTTCTCTTACCCCTTCTCCTCTATTTGGAAGAAAGCCCTCAAAACCATCCTTCATTTGTCTAGGGAATGCCAGTGGATTAACATGACATTTGACGAGTCTACCATTTGCGATACTATTGGGAAGCTCACTTTCGTGACGGCTATAAACCACATTTGGATGGAGTGCAATCTCCGGAGATGGACTTCCAACTCCCATTCCTTTGATAAGATTTGGAAGGCCATTTCCTTCGAGATTAGCTCTAGGATTGGCATTATCAGACTCAGTACCATCCGAAAATACTCCAAGGAATAGGCTCATTGTTGTTTCCTAGGGCCTTCCCCCCATCATCATTTCCCCCACCCCCATATGATGTTCCCCCTCCCCCCTTTTTTGTGGAATGCTTCCTTTGGTAGTTAGGCCCCTAGGCCTCTTTGCCCTCGCATTTGGGCCTTAGGGTTTTGTCTCCCCCCTCATTTTTATTTCTTTTCTATATATTCTTTCTCTCTTGGTAATAAATTATGTATTCATCCAAAAAAAAAAAAAAAAGGATCGATTTTTCAACTCCCTCCCTCTTACCAAAGTAACACTCTCTCTATCTCTCTCCCTCATTTGCTTATTTATAGATATTGCCAATCTTGTTCCAAAACCTCTATCTTGTACAAGATACATACTACAACTACTTGTCTTTCTTTTCTCTCTCTCTCTCTCTCTCTCGATTTTTGTTCACTTTGTTTTTTCTCTGAAATGGTTGACCAATAAATTATAAGAAGAATTGTACATTCAACATCATTTATTAATCTGGTGGTAAGTTGACATGTTACATCCTTTTGACATCCGTTTATTCAGTTCTTTGAACTATGTGATTGTTTAGGAAATAGGATATTGTGTTGGTTTTGAGGTCGGTCAAAGATTCTTGACGGATTATGGTCCTAGTTATTAAATTCTGCGAATAATTCGCCTGAACAGAATAATTTCGAATAATATCAATAATTCTGTCCGAATCCGAATTAAAAATAAAAATCAGAAAAAATCGTGGATACGTTGAATCTTTTTAAAAGTCACGATAAATCCTGAAGAACAGAATTATATCCGAATAATTCGGTTGTTTATAAAATTTACTAAAACAGTTAGTAAATTGAAATATGGATTCTGTTGTTTTTTCAATTTTTTAGAATAAAAATGGGGTAAAAAGTGTCTGATAAGCCGGTTGAATTTCTTATTTTTTTTTGAAATGAGCCAGGCAGTTTTAAGGCTTTGGAATCATTTTATTGGGGCATGAAAAAACAAGCTTTTCATTCTCAGAATCTATTCTGATGAAAAGGCGGAGAAAAAATGGTTGCCTTTAAGTGATGAGGGGCATAAGTGGTATTTTCTATTTAAAACATAAACTTGCCCCAGAACCGTTGAACGATCTACATCTTCTTCAAACGCACAAAACGCTAGCCTCTTGTGACATCCCAACATTTGACGTTTAGAAGAAGGAAATCTCAGGTACCTTTCTGCTTCTTCTTCCTCCTCTTCTTCTTATTCCTCTCTCTCTCTCTCTCTCTCTCTCTCTCTCTCTCTCCCAACTGGAAGAAAAAACTTCAGGAACCAGAAAGGGGCGAAGGAAAGAATTGAAATCAAGCAAGGCCTTACTTCAAAGAATTCGAGCTCGATTTTAGGCTTTTCAGGTACGGACGTTGACGGTACCGATTATGATGGATTTATGGAGCAATAAAGCGAGATGGATTTTCTTAAGGAGGGAAATGAGATGGGTTTTTGGTATTTCAATTGAGCTGCGGAGATTTATTTGGGTTTGAAGGATAGAGAGCGAAATGCTATTGCAAGGCAGGGCATCCATTTAGCTGTAGAATTTTTTTTTTTTTTGGGTTATTGTACTCAATAGTGTAGCCTGATCATGCAGAATTAGTTGGGTGTTGATTTTGATTCACTAAACCAATTTTAGAAAGTTCAACTTTTTGAATCAGTTTGTGTCTGATATAACAGGTAACCGGTCATTGGACATGCATTAAAAGAACTACTGACCCGCTGGTTTTGAAGTGAGGATAATTTTGAGGCAGGTTAGAGCTTCTCATTGGTTCCATGGCGACCAGAACAAGTTCTTCACCTCTCCCCAAATCAGGACCAGCTTTGAAAGGCTATAATTTTGCTTCAACTTGGGAGCAGGTATGGGAATTCACCCATGTTTCTTTCTCAATTTCCAGTGACCCGAAATTTTCTTAAGTAAGATGCTGAATTTCTGATTATTAAAGGAAAGCATGGGGAAACTGTAGACCTTTAAAAAAAAATCTGTTTGAATTATTTTTCGATTTCTAGGAACCATGTTACATCCTCAAATAATACCTGGATTTCATCCTGTTTAATTAGGATAAAAGTTTCCTACACGGATGGTGTGGGGCATATTCCCACACTGCTTTTTCGTTGTTTTACGGAAAAATCATAGAAATCATTTCTGAAATTGATCTAGGAAGGAAGATCAATTTTTTATTGCTAATGGCTGAGAGATTCCCCAAATGGTCATGTTTATTATCTTGTGCAGTCACCAGTAAGGAGTCAGGGATTGAAAAGCTTGTTACCTGTAAAAATGGAGCAGGTTGATGAGAGGAGTGGTACTTTTAGAGTGGCATGTGATTGCTGATTACAATTAGACTGGAATATGAAACTTTACAGGATGGCTTTAAGATGGCCATGCTTTTTTGTAGTGGAATGTTGCTAATCTAGAAACAGAAGATTTTCCAGATTTAATGGATTTGTGGCAGGAAGCTATAAACTAGAATTGAAGATAGAAACATTTCATGAGAAATCCCCCCACTGGGGGTTGGCTCTAGTTGGTGACAATTTTTTTGGCCATGTGAGGAAGACCAACAATTGCACCTGTGAGGAGCGACTTGGTGTGAGTTGAGATTCTGTGAAAGCTAGGATCCTATGAAATCGGACATACTTGCATATTCTTACTCATTATGGCGAATGATATCTACAAAAATTGTACTTGTTTGGCAGTCCCTCTCCAGTTGTTTCCCAACGCAGTCTTTTCTCATTCATCCTTAGGTTCCAGTCTCCCCTTCCTACTGTCTCTGTTGGAATGTTCTGGAATATGTGGACCACCTCTTTTTTGCTTTGCCCCTTTTCCTCTTCTGTTTGGAAAGGACTCCTAGCAAATGCTGGCCAAGGAGACAAAGGATTCTCCTATTCGTGAAGGCATGGATCTGGGTGGATTTGTCCTTTTTGCTGTTAAGTCAACTTGTGACGTGATGGGTTTGCCTTTGGTGTCACCATTAACCTCAAATGGATGGAACGTAATCTTAGAAAATGGACCCTAGCTCTAGATATTTCCAGCAGATTTGGGACACCATCACTTTTGATGTCAGAAGCAAGTTATCTATGGGCACCTCTCATTGTGTTGATTCCCCAAAGAACAAAGAACAGTTTGCTTTGCATGTTTTTTTTTCCCCCTCTCCTTTTCTAGGGGATCATTGTATCTCCTATTTTTGGTAATGACTTTTTTACCCCGTACGAAGTTGCTTGGTTTTACAAGTCTTTGCTTCTTTTTCTTTTCTTAGCTGCACATGATCATACCTTTTATTCTCTTTCTCCTTCTCAAGTTTTAAAACAGTTCTGGCTGGGTGGAATTTCCTTTTTGATGGAAGTTACTGCCTTACTCTTTGCTTTAATTTTCATTACTTGATATTGCTCATTAATGTTCTTCTTTTACTACTATTCTAAACCACACATCAATTCCTGTTGTTGAATGAATGCCTTCTTGCAATTTCAACAGAATGCTCCGTTGACAGAGCAGCAACAAGCAGCAATTGCAGCACTTTCTCATGCAGTTTCAGAGCGACCCTTTCCCATCAACATGGTAAGAGGATATTATTTTTGCTAGTTAATGAACTATGGCTATTAAAATACTATCGTACTGTGATTTTTATTGCTCAAAAGGATTCTCGAATTCAGAAATGATTCTTTTAGTAGCTTGAATTATAAATCCTTAATCATAGTGTTATTTTTTGTTGTTATCGCACTGCCTATTCCAAAGCTTCCTTTTTTACATTTATTTGAGGTGCTGTCCTTTTTCCAGGTACATTGTCATAGAATTCATGGTATATGTATGAGACTTACAAAGGCAATAAAAATGTTACTTATCAATACAAAATGTTTTGTCTGCTGCAGTCTCAAGAACTTATCTCAGGGCAGGACAATGGTTTGTCTGTTTCTCCAAAGGATAATTCTTTTGGAGATTCGGGGGTTGTAGAAGCAGTTTTGGTCAACACGCATCAGGTATGCTTTTGGATTCCTAACATCTACAGTCAATCGGTGAAGTTCTATTTCTTAAAATAGTAACTGATACAATGAAAGCAATGAAATGGCTTCCAAAGCAATTGCTGTGCCTTACATGGTTTAGTAATGTGCAGTTCTATACATGGTTTACAAATCTTGAATCAGCCATGAAGTCAGAGGTTAGTGCTGATGGCTTAGATTGCAAGAAATGCATTCACAATAAATTTCGTAACACAGGCTTTATTTGTTTCTGATTTACCCTTTCTGTTTACAGACAGAGGAGAAGTATCGCCACTATGTAAATACGTTAATGGAACAAATGCAGATATGTGATGATATTCTTCGTCAGGTAAGCGTATGTTCCTTAGGGTTGCGTTTGGTTGCATTACCATGCAACATGAGAAGGATAAGTAAAGAAGGTTGTTAAGGAACGTGGCAAGGGTCGGAAGAGAAGAGGGGGGGGAGTGGAATGTCACAATTCTGAAAGCAAGTCGAGCGAGAGAATGGAGGGCGTAACACAGTGAGGTCGGTTGGTGGGGAAATGAATGAATTCCCACTAAATCCGGAGGCCTAAAACCGTAAGAGGGGTTCTCTGTGTCCAAGTTTGGGTTATTTGGTGGGGAAATGAATGAATTACCGTTTTTTACATTTGTCCAAATAGCAGGTGTGGCTGTTTTATAGAAGGTTAGATCCAAAGATCTACTAGGGTATAAAGTGGAGCAGGTTATATCCTAGATCTACTCTGACCCATGTCCATTATCCTGGTTCGGATCTGAAAATTAGGTCCATTATATTACTCTGGGTCAGATTGGGTTGAACTGTTAATATTAATCAGACTTGGATCCAGACTTCTATGCTGATACCTCTTCTATGTGCTAGTTCCAGAAACAAAGGGGGGGGGGCATTTCCTGATAATCGTATCAATAGTCAATCATAATATCATGGAAACCAATTAAATGAAAGAAAAATCTTGTCCTTTCTTTTACTACTTTGCTCCAGTGAACCATCCAAACACGGCCCTCAATCCAGTTTTATTAGAAAAAAAGAGCAACCCAGTGCATGAAGCTCTCTGTATTACAGGGTTTGGGAGGGGCAACTGTATGCAGCCTCAATCCAGTTTTATTGTATTGTGCTAACAATATGAAGTTTATGGTATTAAATTAATTGTTATATTTTTCTAGGTGCCTCTTTCATTTACTGTCCTTTCCCTCCTTAGTCTCCTAATTTTGTTGCATATAGTGCAGGTGGATGATACCCTTGATTTATTTAATGAACTACAACTGCAGCATCAGTCAGTTGCAACGAAGACTAAAACTTTGCATGATGCATGCGACCGCCTGGTAACTTTCTGCTTTTGTTTTCATTAGCATTCTTTAGATTGTTAGTGCTAGTTCTCCTCAGTTGTAGGGGAAACTTGGTAAATCGAAACGTGATCTCTAGACACCTGGGTGCCATGTTTTTATCTGTTACGGCAGAGATACAGCACTTTTATGTATTACTTGAATTGGCAATAGAAGTATCCAACTGATTCCAACATGCAATGGCGCCAATAAATTTTTTATAGAGTAACATGGCCTGTATTTCCGTTTTAGAAAAATAGTTCTTGGGTTCATGGTTTAGATTCTCTCCTTCATAGATTAATTGGTAATCCTCAAAATGGTTAAATGTTATTGATGTATTGCTCTGCTCAGTGAACCCAATTGATATCCACTACCAACTTGATATGATTTTTTGTAAGTCTTGTTTTCTTGATAATATACATATTGCCTGTATGCTCCTTCCATATTATACTATTATATGACATGAAAGAGGAAGTTTTGTGGAGTGATGCAGGGGAGAAGTGCATCCAAAGTTTTACTTTTTAGCATGTATAAACTTATATAACATGATATGTATTGACTCGTTGACAGGTGATTTCATGAGACAGATGTTTCATAATGTATTGTATTGATTTTTGATACTAAGGTTGGAAAACTAGGAATAATGACTTGATTCATTGCGATTGGGTGAGCCAAATCGTTAGTGGGGTGACTCATATTATTCCTGCGTTTTTCTTTCTCAACTATTGGGATATCCTGGGAGAAGATATCTGGCATATGTTGGTTAACTTTTCAGCAGTGGTTATCTCCGTCACAAATTGAACCATAACCATATTGTGCTCATCTTTAAATCATTTGTCCCATGCATCGTGTCAGACCACCGACCCATCAGTTTGTGTTATGTGGTATGCAATATAATTGGCGGAGTCCTTGCCAACCATTTACAGCCTCTTTTAAGCTTCTTTTACCATCCTCATCTCACCTTATCTGGGAGCCCTTGTCCCCAAGCGCCAGATCTCAGACAAGGTCCCCAATCAAACAATTGGAAATTGTAAGAGAATGAAGCAATTATCTGGTATTTTCCCCAAAAGGAGTTGAGACTTGGGTAGAAGACTGTCGTGCTGGTGAACACACTTGGAGCAAGAACTTTTACGTGGCATGAGAATCAGTGAATGTGGTTGGGTATTGATTTGGCATATTGAAGATTTTATCCCCATGGAGCAGTAGAATTTTTGGATTATTGTTGAATGAAGTTGATTGTGAAAGAATATCTGGAAATTAATCATGGCTCTCGGGTTATGTAGCCATCAATAATTAATAAAGCCACCTTTTTGGACCTGTACTCTCATTTGATGACGGTAGAATGGTTTACATTTTCTTTTTGAGGGTGAAAAATGAGTAGGGTTGCAGTTTATTGGGCCAGGCCTAGTATAGGGCATAAGGGCTTTATGCAAGGCCTGGACTTCAGGCCTCATATCCAGGCTCAGCCCCATCTGAAGTATGCGCTGCGCCGGGTGGCCCCCTAGCCAAACTTGAGTAGGATATGTGTGTATATATGTTTTAACCGTTACTCCATGTGAACTAGGCTTCTCCTTAACTGATAGAGAAGCCCTGAACCTAGAGCCCAACGTTTAGCATGATCTCATGAACTCTTTGGCACACTCTTGGAGCACCTATCTACTGTCATTTTGGGCTGAGGCTATCAGCACTATCAACTTGTTGGCTTCCAACCCAGTGGACTTGCTTTCAGCCTGTTGCTTGGAGCCATGTTGTCACGTCCATTTAGAATCCAGTTATCACTTATTTCTGATGCACTTCAAGAAATTTTCCCTTTTGGGCTAGTTGATTAAAGTTACAGAGATCCAGATCCGCTGGAAGTTAGAAAAAGTTTCTGGCACTCAAAGTTGGGGATTACCACTTGTTAGTTGGTAAAAGGCATTTCATTGGAGGTGGAATTTCTGTTCAAAGGAAACATGGTTGAAAGGTCCTTCCAGTCATGACCATGGACTAAAACTTGATTTGGTGTCTTGCTGAGCCCGGACTGGATTTCCAACCATGGTTGATAGCCCCCATGACATGGCTAAATAATCCCCTATGTTGTGGTTTATCAAACCACTAAAGTGAATCGATGAGGGGGGTTTGTGGATTGGATATGTGATGAAGCTGACTTACAATTTTTGGAACTTTCATTAGAAGTTAGAACTTTAGATTACAAAAATTATCTTAATGATTTGAATCAAACTTTTATGACGGTTAATAAAGAGATACATTTACATAATATATTTCTCTTGGATTTGGTGATGAGTAGCCTTGTGATATTGGCGGCATGTTTGACTAATTTTATGTGAGAGGTTTTCTGGCTTCTTTATATTTCAAACTGACATCTCTGTCCTTTAGACATTTACGACCTATTTTTCTAGGTATTTACTACTATTAACAACTCCTATGTTATAATGCCCTCTGTATTTGTTGTATTTGAAAGTTAATTCTTTTGGAAACTAACAGGTTCCTTATTTGGGGTGCAGTTAATGGAGAAACAAAGATTGATAGAATTTGCGGAAGCACTTCGCAGCAAGCTTAATTATTTTGATGAGTTGGAAAATGTAAGGTTTAGATTTGATCCTGTGTGAACTACCTCTTTTTTTTCCCCCCATAAACCCTTCATATATATATATTGTATGTATGGATGTATGGATATAGATGTCTGGCATTTCAATTTTTGTTCCGTTTTTGTATATATATGTATTGTATGTATGGAAGGATGGATATAGATGTCTGGCATTTCAATTTTTATTCCGTCTGCTCTTTGCAAATGGATGTTGTACATGCTAATAATTATGATGCCACATCAATTATGGAGCATAAGACCTTAGGGTTCCCATCTCTTTCTAAGTTGAAGTCCATTTGATATGAGAAAATTCATTGGTGGTCTGGCCTACTAAAGACAGCATCTCTACAAACTTTGAAAGTGCACATAAACAAAATATATGATTCCATTGATTATCAATACTTGTTTATCTTACTTCTATTCAAGGATTCTATGCCGCTAAGTAGAGTCCAATGGTGTCAGTCAGTTCAGTCCCTAACCAATACCAGCTTCAAGGCATCCAAACCTATACCCTTCAATTATTAATCAGTCCTAATTACGAGGACCAAGACCAATTAATAATCGCCGGTTGGTTTTGGTTCCTTGTTGGTTTCGGTTAGGTTAGATGGTTCTTAAATGGTTCCAATCTGGACCAAAACTATTTATATGTTTAATTAGGCCTTATCCAGTTAAATGGTACTTAAAAACCATCTTCAAACTTTTGAAGAAGAGCTGTGGTAGCATTTCTAGTGGTAGGATGAAATTTTCATCCTTACTATTCAACTGATGCAAATTTGTTTATAATAAATCAAGTTATATCAAAGATTTGTTCTTTATTTCTGGTGTTTGGCCTTGGTTAGCTGTCCTTACTTACATACTAGTCAAAGTTGTCAAACTGTTCTCTAGCAACCAATAAAGAATCTACCAACCAACTATAAATAATCAACCATCCAACTAAAACATTAACCCAATTCAGCGAGAGAGATGTCTCTGGTTCTCCTCTTGGGCATCTAGCTTCTCAGAAAAGAAGTCATTCCTTTCCTACTTATATTTATATTTGCTTATTTATGAATATAAGATCTTAAGTTAATGATTTACTTAAATGATATTTGACATAAATAAGTGCTACGCCTTACAGTAGGGGTGCTAGTGCAATAAGACTAGGTCACCTGACGCCTAGGCGACTGCTTGACAACTATGGTGGTAAATCCAATCGCAAGCCACAAGCATATCAAAGCCTTAACATTTTTAAGGAGATGTTTGCTTCGGTATTTATGGATCACCCTACAGCCGGTTGAGTTCTGACTTAGATGCAACCATGGGTGCAGGAATGGCCAATACATCACGGGCCTGCCCAGCCAGATCAGGATATTGTGTGCTCCACAATTCTTCCAATATGCTGTAACATCATAGTCCTTGAGGAAAGGTTTTGATGACTTCTTCAAGGTACTGAATACTGATCCAATTGAGACTTTTCAGTGCTTCTGACCTTCTTCCTTCTTGTGAAACTAGTGTAATCCTACAAAATAAATAAGAGAAGCACACTATTAAAAAGGAAAAAAAATGCAAGTGCGACAGAATAAGGGTTGACCTCGGCGCAATGGTAAGATTGCTCCATCGCGACCTAGTAGTTGCGAGTTCAAGTTTGGAAACAGCCTCTCTGCAAAGCAGGTGTAAAAGGTTGTGTACATTATGACACACTGGTTTTGGCTAATTGTTGAGCCCACTGTGGTCGACCATGTTTGGCCCAACATGTATCAACAATGTAATTTGACTTGCCAGAAAAGGAACACTGTCTGCCGGCTTGGTCACTCTGCTGTCCGCTAATTCGACCACCATGGCCATGACCTCCTTATGGGCCACGCTCTCTCCCAGAGAATTAGAACCTCGGCCACTTCCAGCAACATATCCATAACTGTCTTTAGGAGAGGGAGAGGTAATTAGTTAGGGAAGCTGAAGAAAAAATTCCTTAACATAATAATGCAACTCATAACCCTTGATTTCTGCAGATGAATCTCCGTAGTAGGTAAAAGCAGGTAGTAGATGTAAGGAGGCTGTAATTTATCTTCATATCATCACCAACTAGGGCCTTAGGTAATTAGGTTCATCACCGACTAGGGCCTTAGGTAGAAGTTAGGCAGGATAGGTTGCTGCAGCCAAAGAAAAAGAGACAGGGAAGACTATCAACTAGAATCAGGTGTGGGGATGATCACTGGCTATTATTGCTCACTTGGATACCGTGAAATAATTTCAAAGCTAGAACAACCAGTGACTGAAACAAAGGGAAGAGAAGAAGAAGATATGGAGGAGATCGAGATGATGGAGACAGCTGGACACAATAGAATTAATCCCTCTATCGTGACAAGCAGCTTTGTTTATAACAATTAAAACCGATTCTCAGTAGTTAGTCAACTTAGACTACTAAGAGTCAAAGACCTATTACAATCAACATAAACTAGGAATAAAACACTTAACTAAGCCTAATAAGTCTAATTACAATGGGAAAGATAAGACATAAGTTAGCTAAGCTACGTAGACAGGATCCCATGGTACAAGGTCCATTGACATCCATGGACCCTCAAACCGGAACACACTTTAATAATAGCAATTTGCGTCTGTATTCATCTGCTTTCTGATTGTATGCATTTGTGCAGGTGGCTACTAATTTTTATTCTACAAATATGAATGTTGGAAATGGAAAGTTTCTTCCATTGCTGAAACGGCTTGATGAGTGTATCTCGTAAGTGATTCTAATACTTTTCAAATCAGTCACTGTAATTATAGCAGCCTTTGAAGTTTCTATGGAAGAAGACACCAAGGAATTCAGGAATTGCCTTTTTAGTAATTAGTTTTCTTCTGTGCAAATTTAGATATGTTGAAAGCAATCCACAATATGCGGAATCTGGTGTTTACTTGGTCAAATTTAGACAGCTCCAGGTACTTATGTGATTTTAGTGTTATAAAAATATATGTAGCAGTTGAGTACACATGATGGCAGATCGACAGGTGGCCATGGCAGGATCTATAATTATGGTCTGAGTTAATATGGTTAAGTTTGGATTCTGGATCTCTAACTTATTTTCCATTACATCCTTACTACAGTCTCGGGCACTTGGTATTATCCGTTCTCACATTCTCTCCATTCTCAAAACTGCTTCATCTCAGGTATTACCCCAATGTCAGGTTGAATTTTTTTTATTATATTTGTCATGTCTGGAATGGTGATAGGTAATTTCTCTGTGTCAGGTTCAGGCATTGATTCGGGGTAACAGTGGCAGCAAAACAGCTGTTTCTGAGGGTGTGGAGGCATCTGTTATTTATGTTCGCTTTAAGGCAGCAGCTGGTGAGGTATTAGATTCTTTCTTGATGCAGATTTATCACCGAAATAGGCTTGTTTTATTAGGAATAAGCCTAGGGTTGGGTACCATACATGTTGGGCCTTTGATGCCATGTGTTTTGAGTGTAATATTCCAATTTGTGGGGCCTAAACTAGGGGTATTATGGTTGAATACGGGATTAACTAGTTTGTTTCCTTTTTCATTAGTTTCCATTTTAGTTGGTTTTAATTTTAGTTGTTAGTCTTTGTTATTTCTTAGGGGTTAAGTTATTAGTGGAGTGACTTGAGTCAAGTCATTAGGCAACCAATTAGAAGTTTTTATTTTTGAGACTTTCTAAATTGGAAGACCTAATCCCCTTTTGTTTTAACTATAAATAGAAGCATGGAGGCTCCTACAGCTCCACGATTTGAAGAATTAAATCATGGCTGCTGCTGCTGCTGCTTCTCCTTGCTGGGAATTGCTTTGTGTTTGATCAAAGTTGGTGGAATTGGTGTTTGATCCAACTGATCTCTGCGGTGGGAAGCCCGGGGGGTTGTTTCTCCTTTATTATCTTCTTCTTCTTTGCAGTTCAAGTTGTTTAAGACCTACAACTTCAACCTCAATCCATCACAGGTAACTGAATCTGGTCCTTTCTCGGTTTTGCCCAGAAATTCCAGAATTTCCTTTTCTCCAATTCTTCTCTCTTGGACAGACCAACCATCTGATTAGGCTCGATTTTGGATCGAAGTTGCCCCTCTCCTATTGACTCAACCAAAATTTATGCCTTATTGGACCACCTGATTTTGAGTTATTGTAAATCTTCCGAATTCTGTCCTGTAGTGAGTAGTGACTGTTGCCCTGTTTTCAGACCTGAGACTGAAATCGATAGCATGGTTCTCTTTTCTGCTGATTTCTTTGGTATTCAGACATATTTTCCATATTGTTACTAACCTACTTCATCATCTGAACTAGCCTTTTATATCTGTTCCATCTGATCCCAGAAAACCATAATTCTGAGATCGATATCATGACCCTTGATCTGTTTGTGGTTGTTCTTTGTGGATATCCTGCAGATATGGGATTAAGTTGGCCTTGCCAATCCTAATTCTATATTATTTCTTCTTTTAGACTACTTGTTACATACCAAGGGTACTTACTGTGTGTATGTTACCATTATTTCGTTGTTGATTTAAATCAGTTTTTCTTTCTCCTCCCAAAATACTCGTGAGATTGGACATTCTGGTTCATTTTTTGTACTTTTCTGGATAGGCCAAGGCCCACTTGAATATGAGGATTGGCTGATCCTAACTAACTTTGGTTAAGTATCTGCCGAGGATTGCCTACCCAGACTAATTAGGAGGGTCAGGGCGGATCTGATCCCTGATTGTGATCCTTTAGTCCTTGGTCTTCAGTGGTTTGACGGTTTGACCATTTGAGCAAAACATTGTGGATGTTGAACATTGACAATGGGGTGGCAGGTGAGCAGGTCCCAGCCTTGTTAGGTACTGTATTTTATCCTTTAAATTTTGGGTCCTAATAGTTCTGGGGTGGTTACACTTGGTTCCAGACCAGAACCCAACTGTAGTTTGACAACAAACCTAGTCTTTTATTTGGATCGGCGTCAAGATCCATAGAACAAGTCCAGGACGAACATAATTCACCTTTTATGTCATGTTAAAAAAGAGTACGAAAAAGTTAACGATCTATCACACAAGAGGTGGATAGACTTGATTACTCAGCCAGCTTGTATTTTGTGCCTTTGTACAGGTTGGGTTTTGAAACATTCCATAGTTCCAGGTTTTGGTTTCGAGGGAAATATTTCGCGAAACTAAGTAATTTCGGTCGAAAGGGTTTCGAGGCCTAAATGGCCAATTAGGTTCCGAAACATCTAGGAAAACCCTATTTTGGGTCCTCTAAACATAGTGGAACCTTTACATTTAAAAACCACATACCTAAAATGGTAGTTTGACTTTGGACCCTAGGTTGGTAGTATATGTTGTTGTATACAAATATGACATATTCCACACAGAATTTAGTACTAGAACACACATAATTCAATTAAAACAACTAAAATATGCATTAAGAATGAATAGACATAAAATTATAAACCATTTCATAATTATCAAATGTTATAAAGGGTAAACCATTTCATAATTATCAGTTGCCTTGTTTCGATGATCCATTGCTTCTTACGAATGACACAATGAAAATCAGCTACTGTCAGATTCTTATTGTCGAAGAATTGTTGGGGGAGAATGAAACCGAATCTTCTGATCTTTGCGGAGATCTCGAATTCACAAAATTCTGTATTGGAGACTCCTCAACATTGGTCAGATCTTCGTTTAATTCATTTTCAATATCAATTTTATTCTCCTCTCGAGGATTTTCATCTTCAAGAGAGTCCTTGTTCAATTCTTCTACAACTCGTCATTGCTGAACTTCAAGTTTTACTTCGCCTTTTTTTTTAATTGAACTCCTCCAAGGCATTTCTATGGTACTCTTTAAAATCCACAAAAGTAGCCCTCATGTCTCACATACCTTCTTCAATAGAGTGAATATCTTTCCTTCTGTGAAAGTAGCAAGTCATGTATGTGTGGATCAATCTCCATGTTGAAGATCTTAGATTTGCCCACATTCGCTTTGATAATGCAGTTTGGTTTTAGAAAGAATGTGGAGCTAAAAAAATTTCTATTACTCTAGGATCGATGTACAATTGATAGAACTAATATGGGACCAGAATTGAAGAATGGTGGGAGAAATTATATCTCTCAAGAACGAAGAAGAGAGTTGGAAGAAATTAGAGGGCTAGAATAAGAACAAAGAAGAAGAGGGACAATGATAACACTTGATCTCAGGGATGAGCAGAACTAGGAGTAGAAGGAAGATCAAATCTAGACTACCAATCCTGTACGCACAACTCAAAAGGTCCAAATTTTTAGAATAGTTAAAATTATGTACTCAAGTCATGCTTAACTGATGGGGTGCATACATACCTTTAGCTCTTTGAAATTCCTGACTACTCATTAAAGGACTCCTAATCACACACGTAGAATATAAAGTGAAGAGATTCACTATATAACTGAAATATTTAATTAATAATCTCTTGTACTTACCTCCCCTCCACTTTATGGGCTTAACAATTAGACTTGTTACAGTAGAACCCAAGAAAATAGCTAGTTTGACAACAGGAATATATTTGGCAAAATCCTTCTGATGGGATGCATGACTGGACCATGCAGATTAACTTGTTCATGTTTAACAGCTAACTTAATTAATGATTGTAGCTCAAGCCGTTGTTAGAGGAAATCGAAAGCAGAGCGTCAAGGAAAGAATATGCTCAACTTCTTGCAGAATGCCACCGGTTGTACTGTGAACAGAGACTTTCATTGGTGAGTTTTTGGTTTATTGTATTTGCATGAATACGCCTTTTTTATTTGTTGCTAGTACCTGTGCTATTGAAATGTTAATACGCTTATGGGTTTGTGCTATTTAGGTTAGAGGCATTGTGCACCAACGGGTCTCTGAATTTGCCAAGAAAGAGGCTTTGCCATCATTGACCAGATCTGGATGTGCATACCTTATGCAGGTAGAACATAATATCTAACTCTATTTGCTTCTTCCCTCATTTCTTTTTGGTCAATAGCTTAAGACTTGATGTTTCATGGCAAGTAGTTGAAAAAAAATCTTGAAATCTTTTCAGGGAATAAAATTGGTTGATCTTAAAAGTGATACTATTTGACATTCAGATGAAAGTTTTGTTTTTTTTGGTGAACCTTAAAATCCTTAATTGGTGATTTCCACATCTAGGCGTTCAGTAGAATGAGGTGTTCAGCATATAAGTCGTCATCTGGAGAATGAGTAGTATGAAAATTTAGTGAAGAAAAGGTTGAAAAAATTGTTAAGAAGCTGAAGACTTCTTCGAGTACTGTAGGTCTGTAAGTTTGTCTGTAATAAATGTGTGGTTGATATAGACAAATAGTAGAAGAGGTTTTATCTGGTGAAGGCTGATGGCATTGAGATTTGGGCCAAATGTCTAACCCTTGGATGCAACAGCTTCAACATGTTTAAGGGTGATGCTGCTCCATTTGAGTATTTATACTCTTATGAAGTCAGTTGAGTAATATGAACGACACTTCTGAAGGGCCTAGATGATGATTTCTTTCTACCGAGAAGCAAGGATGGATTTGTTTTATGTATCAAATGCACAAGAAGTCATGTCTGACTGATAGTATTCTCTTGCACGTCTAGGAAAATGCTTTAGGATTGGTCTACAAATTCTGATAGTTGTAAGCCCATGTTGGTCCACATAGTAAAATATTTAGAAAGAACTCTAGGTGTGGCTCATAGAGCACTTGGCATCAACTTCCATAGGAGTTTTGTTTACCCAGCCAAAGGATCAACTATGATGACCCAATCAGGAAATCTTATGCTGAATACTGATTTTTTTAAATGTTCTTCTGTATGTTATGTTGCCATGCCGGTAAAATACTACTTCAATGTCAGCTAATTCAATATATGAAAATTATGGTAGAAGAGAACAGTGTGTGGTGTTGTAGTTCCTGTTCTAAATGACTCATTTTTTGTTATAATGTTAATCTATAATCATGGTTTTAAGTATCTCCGATACCGATACGATACCCTCCGATACGTATCTTAAATTTAGTCGGTCGATACGATACACACCGATACGATACATTGAATTTTTTAAATCATTTTGTATCGATATATATCCTATAATACATACCGATATGCATCAATACACCACTAATACACATTGATACGATACGACTCTATGAGAAATATAAAATTGAGGTAAAATGTACATTTCGGTATGTATTAGTATGGATCAGTGAGTATCGGTATGTATCGATCGGTACGTATCGGTATATATCAACACGTATCGGTGAGTATCGATATGTATCGGCGCTACGGTCATATAATGGCCAATATGGGTAATTTTTCAGAAAAAAACGATTTTTTGAAGGATTTTTGTTCCAAAGTTGCTGTCGGCCATATTTCTCTCTAACTAAAGTGGAAATCAAGGTTGGGATCAAGTATTTTACATTTATGAGACAACTACAGACCTTGAATTCTTAGTACGATACCCTCAATTTAGTGTTTATGCATAATACATGTTATCAATAGCTTTTTTTAACAAATTCTTTATGCAAAAGTGTTTAAAAAAATATTTCCTATCCATTTATGTGTGTATCTTTAGCGTATCTTAGTGTATCTCCGATACGATACGATACCCTCCGATACGTATCTTAATTTTGGCCGATCGATACGGCAACCGATACCGATACTTTAATCCTTGTCTATAATATTACAAGCTCTTACAAAAATTTGTTAGTCACCAGTAAATAGAATGGTACCAGGGGGCAGGGGGAGGCTCCAAATGTAACCCTGAACACAAATGAAATTGCAGTCTATGATAAAAGATCCTAAACCAAGAAAGCAAAAATGTGTCAATAAACGTAAATAATTATTGCCAAGAATCAGCCTAATCACCATGGCAACTGACCTTTATTATTAATGATACAACCATAGTTTTTAAGGCATTGCTAAGGCGTCGCCTTACTAGCGCCTTGTTGCTGATGCGGTCTAGAGATGGTAAGGCAGTGCTCCGCCTTATGTGAAGTGGCGCCTTATGGGTTTTTTTTTTTTTTTTTTAAACACATTTTAAAATTACTTGATGAAGATTCCAAATATAGATTTTTTATTGGTAGGTGTATGGTTTTGTTAACACTTGAGATGTATGGGATCAACTTTATTCCACAAAAAATAACCAAAACCAACAAATCAAAAACACGATTCACAAACAGGGTTTAGATTTTGTCAAGGGTTTTAAGAAAGGGCTTTGAGAAGAAATCAAAGAATAAGGAAGAACCACTGATCTAGGCGACTATTTTGCTCTGGCAGCAGTGAGCTTACTCCGGCAGCGGTGAGCTTTCATTCTTTTTTGACAGGAGTAGAAATATAGTGGATGACCTTAGGGCTTAGACACTCATTTTGGCATCATAAAGGTAAGTATAATAAATACTTGTATTTTTTATGTCTTATTTTCTTTATATTTATAATTTAGTTTCATAATTATGTATTTATATTATATATTAATATGTTGTTATGATTGATGATTGATGATTGATGAAGATGAACTTAGTTTATTCATTTTATTGATTTGTTTTCTTGATGAATATCTTACATTGGTATGAATATGAACTTTTAATATTTATTTAACATATGAGTAATAGGATTCAACTAGGATTTGAGCAAAATAGATTGGTTTTATAAAAAAATTACGTAGGAACGCTTTAGTCGATAAGGCGACGCTTTATGCTCGCCTTATGGCTAAGGCGCTCCGAAAGACCCTTAACCGACTCCGTCGCCTTACCGCCTTAAAAACTATGGATATAACTCTCTTGAGAAAAAGCTGCAGTTATAAAGCCTGCAATTTCCTCGCCCATATATGCACCAGTTAATGGGAGGGCTTTCATCTCTCAGGATGGGATTGGATTATGCTCTTAAGGAAGAATTTGCTAACCTTTTGGTCATAGGTTATTCTGCAATTGTTGTAGCTTGAGTGACATCTAATGAAGACCAATCATGAGGTTTGAACATGCCATTTGACAAAGAAAGGAACTTTCGTCTCAAGTGAACTGCTTTCTCCAATGTAAGCCAAAGTCGGCAAACTATTGGTTAATCCCATGGCCAAGCAAGGGGTTATGAAATGAAATGTTGTTCCTGGAAATTTTACGCATTACTTGAAATTTGTTAAGAGTTGTATTTGTAATGATATCAGAGATTAGAAAACCAGCAAGAAAAGAAGGACAAGATGAAGTGGAGAGAGAGGTGAAACTGACAGAGAGAAGCTAGAATGCAATGGACTAATTCTATCATTACTAGCCATCAAAATAGCATGTTCAAACCTTAGTAGGGATCCTACTAAGAGTGGAAGACTTATTACAATATAACTAAACAACCCTAAAATCTAATTACAAAAAGAAACAATAAAGACATGTAATACTAAGCTATTGGATATGAACTAAAACTAAACTATTAGATATGATCCTATAGTCATGGTTTAAACTATCTCCGGTACCGATACGGTACATGGAATTTTTTAAAATCCTTTCGTATCAATATATATCCTACGATACATACCGATATACACCAATACACTATCGATACGTACTGATACTCTGAAAAATATAAAATCGAGGTGAAATATACGTTTCGGTATGTATTGGTAAGATCGGTGAGTATTTGTATGTATCGATTGGTACGTATTGATGAGTATCAATATGTATCGGTGAGTATTGATATGTATCGATCAATACGTATCGGTGAGTATCGGTACGTACCGATACAGTGCGCTATAGTTATATAATGGCCAAGATGGGTATTTTTTCAGAAAACATGATTTTTTGAAAGGTTTTTGTTCCAAAGTTGCTGCCAGCCATATTTCTCTCTAACTAAAGTGGAAATCAAAGTTGGGAATAAGGATTTTACATTTATGGGACAACTACAAACCTTGAATTCTTAGTGCGATACCCTCAATTTATTGTTTATGCATAATACATGTTATCAATAGCTTTTTTCAACAAATTTTTTATGCAAAAGTGTTTAAAAAGGTGTTTCATATCCATTTATATGCGTATCTTTAGCGTATCTTAGCGTATCTCCGATACGATACCCTCCGATACGTATCTTAATTTTGGTCGACCGATACGATGACCGATACTGATACTTTAATCCTTGCCTATAGTACATTGTTCCATGGATGTCCATGGAATACCACCCCACGATACACACTTTAACGGTCTTACTATATTGTTGTCTTTTCTTCTAGTAGAGGGTGGCTTTTGACCTTCTCTGTTGGGTCTTACTCATAGTTGTGGCGACGCCTCAGCCTCAAGTTATGCGAGCCATTTTTAGTCAAAATAAGGGGAAAATAGGGTGCAGTATAGGTGAAGGGGGGAAGGAGAGGAGAAAAGGGAAAGGGGAAAAGAAGGGGGAAAACAAGAAAAAGATCAAGACAATATACTTGGTATTGGAATCAACACATGGGGATGGAGCATGTTTTCCTGACATATGGTGCTTGCCCTGGGTGCCTTGGCCTCACCTAGGAGGTGAGATGCCTGGTAACCGCCATGGCAAGTAGATTGAACTATTGCTTTTTCTAAACTTTTGGAATAAATTTTTATTTATAAGAAACATTTATACACCAATACAACATCAACAGCCACAGAAGATGATATCAGTGATCCTATTTAATGAATATTAATGCTTGGACCTGGTTAGAACCTTCGCTCTCTAACCTTTTTTATTTCCTTTTCTACCTGGGACCTAGTTAGAACTAGAGGCCCCTTAGTCCCGTAGAGGAATATTGTTTGGTATATAGGGCACATCCCATGCCACTCCTTCACAGCTTGGCATGCTCTCTCTAACTGTCTTCCCACTTAGTATTTGTTATCTACATACATATCCAAGTCCCCCTGTCTATTTCCGCTGTTGGAATGGTATCGAATATGCTGATTGTCTTTTCCTTTGTTGTCCTTTTGCTTATTCCGTCTGGAAGCACGTCCTTCGCTGTTGTTGGCCTTCTTAGAAGGCCTTTTCTTCCCCTATTGAGAGAGTGGATTTGGATCGACATGACTTTTGCAGGTAGCTCTATTTGTGACACCACTGGCAAGCTTGCTTTTTGAGCCTCTGTCAACCACCTTAGGATGGAGCAGAATCTTCGAAGATGGACTTCCAACTCAAGATCCCTTGATATGATTTGGAATCCCTCCTTTTTTTTTTTTTTTGTCAGTTCTAAGCTTGCTTTGCTCCCCCATTGCCCTGTAAAGGATTCCCCAAAAAACAAGCTTATTGTTGTCTCCTGGGATTTGCCCTCTTCCATTTTGATCTGCTTTCCCTAGTAGCTTCGGCTGTTTATAATGTAGATTTGGCGCCACTATTTGGCATTACCTATAGGAGAAAGAAGAAGCTTCATGAGCCAGCCTTTGAGCATTAATGGCTCGAACTGTCCTACTTTGATTCAATTTGGTGTAGCACAAGACCCTATTCCATTGGGAGAGCACTTAATTATTTTGAAAATTTGTTTGTTGGTCAGTTTTTCAGTTTGACTTATCTTAGGAAACTTGTTTGTTAGTTAGTGAGTCAGTTATGGTTGAGTAATGATTTCTATTTGTAATAGGAGTCTTTAGTTACTTTCCTATTTGGGTTATGACAAGTATTTACTTTCCTATTTGGGTTATGACATGTAGTTACTTTCCTATTTGTAATCAGCAAGATTACAGCCTATATATATATATATATAGGCCACGGTGGTGGTGAATTCGGTTTTTAGTTTTTCCGATCGCTCTTTTCTTTTCTGTTTCCATTTTATTTCTTGTTTTGCGCCGGTGTATGTACCTTTGGACTGTTGGGAGGAGTAGCAGAAGAATGTAAAACCACGTTTGTGCCCAACTTATGTTGGTGATACCCTTTGTATAACTAGATCTAGGATGTTACCCTAATTTTAAGACATGGAAACTATGAATCGTCTCTCCTGCTCCATGTCGATGAGATCGGCTAATGAAGCGAGCACAAGTTCTAATGTGCTCAATTATGATGAACAAATTACTGATTTAGATCAAAGACTTTAAAATTGGTCCGTCCCAAAAATCTCACAAAGAGAAGTTTATCAAAATGACTGGCATACCCATTTTGAAACAATTGAAACGGTTGAGCAAACTATAAATTTCACTCAAGATACTCATGAAATCACCCTTTTTGACCCTCGGTCTCTTCAAGACCTCAAATCTCACAAATTTAATTATGTCCATATTGGCCTTGTCCAAGTTGCCATCAAACCCTTACACCGCGAAGGCCTTAATACTTCACTGCTCTTGGCCTTGCGTGACCAAAGATTCCTTGACTTCAATGATTCCCTTTTGGGAGCCATTGAAACTAGCCTCTGCTATGGCCCTGTCCATTTCAATGTTTACCCAAACATGTCCATAGCCCTTCAAGACCTAAATATTCTTCATTCCCTAAAAATTAATCTCAAAACCCACGGTTATCGGATGTTGAATGGATCTATTCCAATTTGTATCATCCACCGCATAAAATTCAAAGCCATGAAGACTGTCAAACCCAGAGCTCTAAAACAATCCCCCAAAGGTTCTACCCTTTTCCTTGAAACTGACTGTATTCAAGGTCAAACCATTTACCCAAAACTTGTTCAATGGAAAGATATTTCTTTCCCTGCTGAGTGGCAGCCCCCCAACCTCAAATTTCAAATACCAACATCCAGTCCATATCTCAAGACTTAGATGGCCTAGTTACCCTTCGGTTTAACCTACAAATACCACCAAGTGTCTACCAAAGTTCCCGGAAGTCATGCTCTAGTGCATCGACTTCTTCAAATTATTTTCCCTTTAGTTCTCCCCCGAGGACTGCTCCAAACCTTTCCGGATTAAACTCCGGACAAAACGTTATTCATGGAACCTACGAAACTTCGTCCTCTGTTCCAGATATTTCCCAATCAGACCAAAATCGCCCACAATCTCCAACCCCTTCAGAAGTAGCTCCGCCTTCTTCTGATCCTGTTGTCAATATGCTTCAAATGAACAATGAATTCCAAATTGACAAACCTTTACTTAGAGCGGATTTTGAATCCCCAAAGAATAGCCAAAAACGAAATTGGTTTTTCTCAACCTTTGATTTAAACCAACAAGCACAAATTCGAACAAATTGGTATACCCTTATGACACAACTTAAAACAAACATTTTCTTCTTTACTTATTTTGATATTTATGCCCAGGATAACAATATAGACTACCCTTGGCATAACCAGATCTCCACTCAAACCGCCTCACAGAAGACCTGGACCCTTAGTGCTGGTCCAACAACCTCTGCTATCCATCCCCCGATCGATAGCATCAAACATAAATTTAAAAATATAGAAATTACTGCATCTCCTTTCAAAACTGCTAAACAAGTAGACCCAGACAGAAAATTAATTGAACAATCAAACTTCACAAACGTAAGTCTTCAAACTTTAGGCGACCAACTCTCCTGGGTTGAATGCCTTGTGCAGCCAAAACCTGTATCTTCAATATCACCAACTCATCTTCCTCCTTCAACCCCTCTTTTCAAACCTTACATTATACCACAAAAACAACAAGGCCAACTTAATAAATCATTTTTACTTGATCAAATTAACCATCGTCTCGCGACTTTAGAAGCTCTCTACACACCAATTCCAAATCAATCAACTGCTGAATCTGCTAATCGTTGGGTTAGCACTCTTACAAAATATTCTTTGAGTTCCTTATCTGGCTCTGATACCATGTAACAAGATCGATCTATACCAAAATCCAGGGAGTTTTTAGGAAGTCCGACAGAGGCTTCGAGACTTTGTGAATCTTGAGAGGGGCGATTTTCTTAGAAAAAAGAGTTGGAAGACCTGTGAGAAATTTTTCTTTCCAACAGGGAAGGTTGGTGTCAGGTCTGGTTAGAACTTTGGTAAGGAAAGTGTCTTTGTACCATTTGAAGTCATATAATTTCTTACACCTAAGGTTTGAAAGTTGTTCAGCGGTACGGTCTTTGAGACGAGAAGGGTTCCCTAAGAAATAATTTGCGATACTGAAAATAATGGTATTAACAGCATCTTCAATAGGGTTGCCTTCGGCGTCAAGGAGGGGAGTTCCTTCAGGGGTAGTTTGGATGGCAGTTAAGATTTTAATTTTTTGGTTATCTGTGAGAACATAATCCCACCAACCTTTAAGCTGGCCTATAAAGCCAGAAATGAGTAAAGTGGCAACAACACTATCAACAGTATTTTTGATACGGTGAGCATTGCTGACCATAGTCATTTCTTGGAGTTTGTTCATGAGATTATATTCGGAAAGACCATCTATATTCCATTCATAGATGCTGCCACTTTGGTAAGAAGCCTGAGGAGCAGTTCCTCTAGCTTCGATTTGGAGGTTTGGGAAGACCAGATGTTGGGTTGAGCTTTGGCCAATTTGATTAATTTGGGGAACCTTAGAGTCAGAGCTTTGGCCAATTTTTCCTATATATATATATATTATATCTGATCAATTGTAACTTGAGACAGAATTGATTGAATGAAATTTTCTCTTGCTGTTTTGTAGGGATTTGCCTGAGATAGGTTGTATTCATCAGCTGTAAGAGCGGAGACTGAGAGACTCAGGCTGAGATAGCCATTCCCCTATCCCCTTTTTTCTACAATCTCTTCTCACGCTCCACCATTCTTTATTTTCCTACTTTACTTTTGGTGAGTGAGTGTTTTGACTGAGAATTACCAACAACTTGAAGATTGACTACTGATAGAAGATCAGATCAGCACAAAACAGCCAATTGATCTTTCCCAGATTTAGGGTTTTGATCCTAATCGACTTCCCCAAGAACTCTCAACCTAGAAGTCACTTTCGGGGTTAGGGGTTTGTTGGGGACACCTAGGGGGGAACTTGACCAGCTTTGGAGGGCTATCTGCAGCCTAGATCTGCTACAGCAAGAATTCTCCAAGTTCCCTTACTTAAGACCTGAAATCTAGACGTTTCAGATCTTCCAAACCAGCCAGCAGATCCTGAAAATATTTTGGGGTCTTGTTCTTTAGGACCTACAATCGAAAGAGTTTGAGCTCTATCAGAGCTTCCTACAGCCAACTGCAGGGTCCCCTTGTTTTGCCCTGTTCTAGGGTTTTGCTTCAAATCTGGTTTCCATATTTCTCTCTTGTTTGGTGGCTTATTTGATTGGATTCTGGGATTATTCTTGGGGGTTATTGCTTAGGCTCCGTTTGGTATCGTTTCTGTTCCAGAAACTCCGTTTCGTGTCAAAAACGGAAATTTCAGTTTCTGTGTCAAAACGCCGTTTCTGAACGATTTAGGGCTGTTTGGTGAATCTATTTCTAGAACAGTTTCAGAACCAAGAAACGACAGTTCTGCCGTTTGGTAATGCTTGTTTCAGAAATGGTTTTTTTTTTTCTCTTTTCTTTTCTTTTAAGTCAATAATTACAGAAATAACATTAAAATACCATAAGCATATAAATTCTTTTGGGACAATAAAATATGACATATCAACTAAAAAAACATGATTTCCAAAGGATGAATAAAATACAGTATTAACAATGCCTTGTGCAAGTTAATTATTACATAATTTCCCAAATTTTCACTTTTTTTCCAAGTCTAAAGACTTGAATGCATGGAGGATGTCTTTCATCTTATTTGTTTGGTCCTCTAATCCTTTAAGTGTCCTTTCCAGATATCCTTTCATGTACTCGTTCGAAACGGAAGGTGGTCTGGATGATGTTGATGTTGAGCTTGAGCTTTCTGAACATAATGTATGTTGTATGGTAGAGATATGTGTTTCATCTTTCAACCATACAAACATACGACATCCGCGGTTATCAGCCTATATCAAATAATAGATGTTATTAGGGTCGTTGAAATTTAACATCGAATTAAAAAAACAATCTAAAATTATCTATAGGTGTAGGTCAATCGTTGAAATAAATTATCCTAGTTGAATTTGGGCAACATAGAAAATATTGTCCCTTGTTTGGACCTTTCGTCGCAGTTCGTACTTTACATTGACTTTTACCACATCTACATAGATGTAGTTGGTCCACCCACATGAAAAAATTACATGAATCTTGACACTTGAAAAATTCTATTCCAATATTTTTACCCGACTTGGTTGTATATTTACCACAACTCTTCCCACAAATTTCACAATTTGCTATCATGAGTGGGGGCATAGAAGAAGTCATCTGTAACAGAAATTTAAATATCAAAAAGTTAATATAGCATCCAAATATATGACATTCATAATAATATATCAACTTGTACCACATACATAAATGTAACAGAAAACAAGTACTACATCACTTGAAACATCAATTTAGGTTTTCAGTTTTGTCAAAATAATTATCGGTTTTAGTTTTCAACTAGTTCTGGCATCCTTTGCTGTCTAGCCATTGCATTTGTAATTCTTAGCCTAGTGGCATTCATCTCTTTTGCCCGATTTCGTTGACTTGATTGTATTGTAGAATGATCAACGAAATCTTCATGTGGCGGATTCAAGTCATCTTCGGCAACTTTTAAATCATCACTCATCCCCACGAATTCAGCATCAGCAATTTGCTCTTCTCGAATATAGTTGTGTAGGCCACAATATGTCAGTACGATTGAACCCTGAGCTTCTACTGGGAACTGATGCATTAGCCTTAAAATTTGAAATTTGTTCTTCAATACCCCAAATGTATGTTCAATGACATTCTGAAGTGATGAATGTCTATAATTGAACAACTCTTTCGCTGTTCTTGGGGATCTTCTACGCCCTTTGTAGTCTGGTAGATGGTATCTCTCACCCCTAAATGGTGTCAAGAATCTAGATTGGCTAGCATACCCAGAGTTGACAACATAATACTTCCCTATAGATAAAAAAATAATATATATTATTACGTATACACTCAAACGAAAATCTAATATATTAGTATAACGTTAATACCTGGAGGTGGATGTGAAAAACTAAATCGAGGATCACTTCTTGCCTGTTCAAGTACTCGACAATCATTTACACTACCTTCCCATCCCGCATACACGTATGTGAATCGCATGTCAAATGAACATGCACACATCACATTTTGAGTTGTGATTCCTTTCCGATTCCTATATCGAATTTGATCCTCTCTTGGAACTACTGCATGGATGTGCGTACCATCTATGGCGCCAATACAATGCTATGACATATAATGGCAATTAAATGGTAAGTACATATAAGAATATAAACATTCATATATTTAATTACAAACATGTATCATATTAACATATTTACCTTGAAAAAAGGGTAGTATTTCGGGTTCTATGCAATCTCTATCGGTATCATATTGACGTCTGGCGGTCTGATTTTCTCCTTAGACAGGCGTTGCATTGCAATCAAGACAACATTGAATGTTCGACTAACTGTTTCTCCTGAGTGGTTGAAATGATTTTGGGTGTCCCTATTACTTGAACCCTTCCCAACAATCCATAGGAACATTCCAAGCTGTTCATCCACTCGGATGTTGGTCGTGTCTTTCAACCACCCCCTATGTCTAACATAATCACATAGGTTAAGGAAGACATGACGTTTCATCCTAAACTCTTTATAGCATCTGTTGGCATGCCCATTCAATACCTCATGCATCATGACAACACCTGGAAATACACTATCCCTACATGGTTCTTGAATATACACCGCCTCACTCAGTAATTCCATTCCCATGTAAATGATCGTATCTTCTTCCTCACTAGAAGTTTCACATAATGCATTTGACATAACTGTAATAAATAAACAATTACTACTCAAATTGAAACAAATAACTGTAAAACATAACAATCTGACACATGCACTCACACCAAAACATATGTTCAACATTACACACATCAATAATAGAAAAAAAAACGAAAGAAATAAAAGTAGCATTCAATGTATCTCCAAAAGTAACATTACACACATCAAAAGTATTGTCTTGAATCCAAAATTATCAAAAGTAGCATTCAAACACAACCTCAACTACTCCAAGGCATCTAAAAGCCAAGTCCTCTTAACAGGCTCTGGACAGACAAACAACTCCCTCCAACTAGGATCAACACACATACGACTGGTGGCTTTCAAATATATCTCCTTTGATATATCCGGCATGGAGGATAACACCGCCTCACATGCAGTCACACTGAAATCTTTAGGACAAGATGCACCTTCCCCACCACGAACAGGAGATGTAACGAAAGTACTGGATGCTTTCTCAATTTTAATGGATAAATACTTCCCATACAAGTCCTTCACGTGGCTATCTCCCTTGTTGGCGCTCTTTTTCTTCGTCCGGTGGGTGTCCTATCAAGACTTCGCTTTGTGGTGGTCTGAGTTGGAGTATGAGTATCCTCATGAAAGGGGTCAGTCATGCCTATATGCACCGGGGTACTAGGGGAGTCAACGACGTTGCTCAATATCAACTGTATTAACAGCTTCGATGCCATCCAAATCTTGAGCACTATCAACCCCTAAGTTACCTCTAGCATATGCATCCCCAAATACCATGCTCAAATCTGGCCAATTGTTTAGTCCATACTTCTTGTATTTCAACCAACCTGGATTTGCCTGCATAAGCAGTCATTGTATCACTCAGATGTACTACTCATTGTAATCTAATTTTTAAATAATTCAACTAGTTAGTGAAATCTATTGTACCTGTATTGCCTTATCCCATACGGACTCATCATCAACTGTGACTGATTTTGTCATTGAGTTCCACCCAAATCCAGTTGTGTCAAGCAGTCTCTTGAATTGTTGATACTCGTGTTTCAACTTGTTCATCTTGTTGCGTAATTGTTCTCTCCCAATTGTACGATTTAAAGCATGCTGAAATTGCTTTGTAATGTCCTCCCATCCAGTTTTGTTAAATGAATTACCGGATTTGTGACCATTTTTTACAGCTTCTTTCATTGCTTCAATCAAAACAGTGGTCTCAAGTTCTGACCACTTAACGACAGGGATACTACTTCTAGACATAATAGCTAGACATTATAAGTTAGTGTAAAAGTTAGCATACTGGGACAAAAAAGGATTGAACACTAAAAAATAAAATAACAAAGCTCATCTTCACATATGATACAAACATTTGTAAATAAAACTTACATTCATGAAGACCAAGCAAAGTAACAAAGAAACCCACAAATTTCACAGTGTCTTATTATAATTATCTAATATAAATTACCAAAGAGATCTAGGAATCAGATTTGGAATCATACCCACGCAAAGTGGTAAAGCTCCAATAAAATCAGACTTGGGGAGAGATAATGTAAAGACCAATAAAACCAAGCAAGGTAACAAAGAAATCAAGCATAGGAAAATAACAAAGAAATCAAGCATAGGAAAATAATAAAGAAATCAAGTTAATGTTGTTTTAACTTTGAATTGGGTGTTAGTTTCTTCAATGGTTTTCCTTTTTTTTTTAAGTCGCTATTCTATTGTTATCTGTTTTGGCAACAAAAAAGTTGTTCTCTGTTTTAGGAGTGAGATTTTATTACAGAGCATGGTATTTATTGTATAATTAATACTTGTAAAATTACTGTCATGACAAGTAATCACACTAAGAGTTCTATTGGGCTGATCCGATCGGATTGGTCATGTATGGAAACTAGGGTTTAAGGGATTTTTAGCCAATTCCCACTGATTCTGACCGATTCCAATCCAGTTCCAGATCCTTGGTTATTAAACCTTGTCAGGGGAGCTTCTGCACTCCACTTTACAGAAATTTTTGTGAGATGGGAGAATGGTTAAAATGTCACAACTCCACTTCGAATTCTTCATGATTTAATCCTAATGATGCTTTGGTTATCTTTGTTATTAGCTAACATAAAGTTGTCTACCAGGACAAGCATCAAAGCAACATACATTATTTCCATTTATATCCAGCTCCAATTCTTGAAACCATGCATTGAATTGAAAGAAAACTTTGGCGCTGCCGACAGGCAGTGGATTTTTGTTGTTTGATGCCAAGCCATTTTTCTAGATTCCAATCTGCTTGTTTAATCAACTATTAACACAGAGCAGGCTAAACCATTCAAAGAAGACGCCTTTCAGTGAAGTAAATCACTATATTTAGTAGTCATAAAGAAAGATAATAGCAAATTTTGTATGTCCTCATGAAATCAATTATAATTTTGGCAAAGTTTACTGAAACACAACCAATTTACCCAAAGAAAAACCCTAAAATTGGTGGTCCAGAAAAACACTAAAATTGCTACCAATACCTGCTCTGTGATTACAATAGATGAAGAAGAAGGAGAAGAGGTTAGAATAGAAGAAATAGGTTAGAAGAGCTAAAGATGAAGAAGGAGAAGAAGGAGAAGAGGCGAAGTTACCTGCACTGGAGATTTCACAAGGGGCCGAGCTCCTCTTCACTATTCTCTCCTCTCTCTATGCGCGGAATCTGAGAACAATACCTGCTCTGTGATTACAATAGATGAAGCAGAAGTACTGAGAACCCATTTCGTTTCCGTTAATGTAACGTTAAAACAATGAACAACGATGAATATGCAAGCAAATAGATGGTGAGTTTGCAGCGGTGGTGGGCGAGCTTCGACTCCTCAGAGGAGTCATTGAGGGAAAAGGTTTTTTCCCAAATAAATGGTGATGAGTCGAACACAAATCAAGGGTTTCGAAACCTTCAGTTTTTCAGTTGGGAGAAACAGAGGCGGTTCTCCCCGAGCGGAAAAAGGACTTGCTAAAGGCGGTCATAGGGGGGAAAGAGGATTTTTAATCGTTCCAATAGTTTCCTTTTTTCTGAATCTTCTCGGATTATCATTAGAAGAGATTCAACAAAAAATCTAGGGTTTTGGTGAGGTGAGCATCAATGAGAGGAGGGTTTCAGAAGAGGTTAGAAGAGATGAAGGAGAAGAAGGAGAAGAGGCGGTTATCTGGAGATTTCAGCAGGGGGCGAGCTGGGTTCTCTCTTCTCTCCTCTCTCTATCACGGACCCAGAGAATTATCGGGAACGGGGGTTTCAATATCTATTACTTGAAACGAAACACCCCCGACAGAACAACCTCTTGGGTGTTTTGTCAAATCGAGGATTATTTGTTTTTTACTCACTTTCAGTTTCAAAAAAACTGAAATGATACATACACACACTAAACAGAAGATTTCGTTTTTTCGTTCTTTTAAAACCAAAAAACGACAGAAACATTTTTTATGAACAATACCAAACGGTGCCTTAGTAAATACCCTTACATTAGTGTAGTTTTGTTTTCCCTCTCCCCCCTGCCCTCTGGGTCTCTTGTATTTTCCTCTCCTTTTATTAATTATTTAATCATCCAAAAATAATATATTAATGCTGAAAAGGGGGCCGGTCTAACTTTCTCTTTTGCATATTATAGATCTGGGTTTAGCCCGTTCTCTCTCCCTCAAAACCGGCTTATCAGGAGAAGGCGCCCAGGGACTTAAGTATAGATCGCGGACGGGATCCACGAGCGATGTGGGACTAAACTCCTTACGCAGGAGATAGACGCGCACTCACTCTCCCCCGGTCCGCTTGGCTCTGATACCAGATCTGGGTTTAGCCCGTTCTCTCTCCCTCAAAACCGGCTTATCAGGAGAAGGCGCCCAGGGACTTAAGTATAGACCGCGGACGGGATCCACGAGCGATGTGGGACTAAACTCATTACGTAGGAGATAGACGAGCACATAATATATAATAGGCATTCATAATGTCATCATATGAATATACTAGATATATTAGCATTGTTACGTTGCAATTATTTTTATTTTTGTATGGATTATGTATATAATTTCTCATCCTTTATTTATTTATTTATTTTTATATATTTAATATTTGTGGAAAGCCTTTTGTCTTTCCTACTTTGCTTTTACATGTCCATCAGACATATTCTGTAATAAAAAAAAGTTCAAATACATTATTACTTGGAAATGAGTATTCGGAAATGTTAAAGTAGTGCATGGGTATGTATATATATCTTATGTGATGTTAGTGTATTTATGTAATGCTCATTAAATTAATTTTTTAATAAATAAATGTAGAGGGGTTGAGAAGGACGTGCTTTCTAAATATCTCTCTCTGATACATTGTTTATTGAAGATCTGATTCAGTAAAAGGAATATTCTGACACACTGTTATGTGATCTTAAGTGTATTTATGTGATGCTCATTAAATCAATTTTTTTAATAAATAAATGTAGAGGGGTTGAGAAGGATATGCTCTCTCTCTCTCTCTCTCTCTTTGATACATTATTTATTGAAGATCTGATTCAGTAAAAGGAATATTCTGACACACTGTTATGTGATCTTAAGTGTATTTATGTGATGCTCATTAAATCAATTTTTTTAATAAATAAATGTAGAGGGGTTGAGAAGGATATGATGAATTGCAGGTCTGCCAACTTGAGCACCAGCTTTTTGATCATTTTTTCCCGTCTTCTTCTGAGGATGTGTCAAGTTTGGCTCCTTTGATAGATCCTCTGTATGATTTCTTGCTTGTCCTTATAATTTCACTTTTTTTCTTGAAGTAAACCTGTTACTATGCTGAATTAATGATGAGCGTTGAGTAAGTTGTTAAATATATTCACCCAAAAAAAAAATTTTTTTTTGTTAAATACTAATATTGCTATAGCACCCCTTTGGTAGAAAGATAAAGAAATGATGTGGAGAAAGTAAAATTTTACAAAAGGAGAGTTTTTACTTGGCACTCTCACCAAAATGAGCAATAGTCCACTACTACCTTTCAGACATACCAATTCTGCATGTTGTAGCAATGCTGACTATCTTTTTGTTAGAAGTATGGTGTACATACCCTTTAGCAGCAGTTTCATGTAATTGGTATATATGTAGTTGATGACCATTGATATCTTACATCATCAAAACTGTTAATTTCTTAAATTTCCTGTCTCTCTCTCTCCCCCTCCCCCTCCCCGTCCGCCTCCCTCTCCCTCCATTTCCTTTTGATAATTGTTTCTCCGTTTTTAAATTCATCAAAAGAAGTTTTGCTGTTAACTTTCACTTTACTTACATGTTCTTATTATAATCATGGTTAGATAATATGCAGGTGCACATATTTGTATGACACACTACGCCCAAAATTAATCCATGAAGCAAATCTTGATTTTCTTTGTGAGCTTGTTGATATCCTTAAAGTTGAAGTCCTGGATGAACAACTTAGCAGACGGAGTGAGTCACTGGCAGGGTTACGTCCTACATTACATAGAGTCCTAGCTGATGTTCATGAGAGATTGACTTTCCGGGCTCGAACACATATCCGTGATGAGGTATATTATGAAGTGATATGTATTTATCATCAAGTTTTGTTCTCTCCCTCTCTCTATATGTACTTAATCTCTATTGTCTCACATGCATGGCTAGTTTTCAGTTTGGAGACATTTCACCCTTACTCTTTTGAATCATTTGGGGAGTGCTCTCAATGCAAATTATTGCTTTTGTTTATCTTTCTTTGAATGTAGGCTGGGCCGAAATCCTGGCCTTTGTGAGTGTGGTATAACAAATGGATTCTACTTTCTTCAATGCACCATAAAGGTTTTATCACTTATATATAGCTGGGAGAGAAGAGGATAGTTTTGAAAACTATGACTCATCTTTTGGGGTCATAAATTAATAAAATATGTACCTCTATTTGCCACTTGGGCCTTGGCAGTTACATGGGTTAGTCCATGTGATATAGGTCCCTGCATACATCTCAATGGCCAAATTACCAAAATGCCATCTAATGGAGATGAATATATATATATATATTACAAAATGTCACTTCCTCTACTCATTTTAAGCTGAATTTTAGCAATGAGATGCTTGCCTGGTCCTCTATCGCACGGACTAACCTATGTACTGCCACGTGGCAATTAGTGAAGTGTTATACTCACTAGGCATAGTGACAGGAAAGAAACCATTTTTTTTTTTTTTAAGCCAAAATTGAATTTACTTAATTGAAGTTCTATTTGTAACAGGAGTTGCATCAGTCAAGCCTGAGAATAACTCCGTATATCTAACTAGAATAGTTAATTTGTCGACATGATTTTACCATGAAAATCCTTTTCCTATTTTGAGTACATTTTAGGGGCATATATATATATATATATATATGGTATGTGGAATAATGGAAGATAGACTGGTTCTTTCATTCTGAATCTTACTGTTGAGCTTGAGACCTTTAGCACCACCACACATTAGGTAATTGATTGTTTGCTCCATTGTTGGTGTTGCTTCAACTGCCATTTCTTGCTTTTTGATATTCATTTGTGAGCATTTCATATTATAATAGATTTGGGTGCTGTTTAAGGTATATCCTGATTCCAGATATATTTTTCTTGGTGGTTTTCCCCTCTATAACTTACTGTCCACTTATTTGACATCTATCTAAGAATTGTTAACAATGTAGTCAACATTGTTGTTTTATGGTTGTCCTTGTTGGCAACCCGGCCATGTGGCGGTGATGACGTGGTCAGTTTGGGTGACGTGGATGAAAATGATGACATGGCAGTATCCAGTGTCACCGAAGAGATAACAGAGCAGCTTGGTATGCATGGAGTGGTTTAATACATCCTTAATAGGTGGTGCGGGTTTCTGGGTCAAAACTGGCAAAATTGGCCTATTTATGCTCGGGGGAATTTTCGGTAATGGAAATGACATTTTTGGAAGATCGGTTCTTCATAAAAAAGATAGATTGTAATTTACCTAGTCCAGTGCATTTGATTTCGTCACATTCCGATACCGTATGAAGAAGTTATGGCATTTGTGGCAGACGAGGGCAGTTTCGGCATTGAAGATGATTTTTTTAAAGAAAGTGTTCTACATGTAACAATACGACAAAAATACAATCTTTCCAACGGTTCTGATTTCATCGCATTCCGATTCCGTATGAGACAGATGCATCATTAGAAAGGTCTAGGGGCATTTTTGTCTTTTTACATGGCTGAGTCAGATGATTGAGTCTTCTGGAAAGTTGTAGAGCGTCCAGTTACGGTTCCAACGCACTTCATTTCATCTCGATCGGATATCGTATGAAAAAGTTATAAGTGTTTCCGTGAAGCCGGTTCGAAAATCCGAACTAGAAAATCAACAGATGCTCTTGGTGTTGGGTAGATTTTCTGGATTTTAATTTTGAAATTTCAGGGGGCTTTATGTAATTTCAAGGTTTTAAAGGTCTGAGTTGATAAGGGGTTTTTGGCATTAAAGTTTATAGAAGCAGGGCCTTATGTGTATATAAGAGAATCAGAGGGATCCTTAATACACGGTTCAGATTGAGCCACGTTGGTCAGATTCGGATCTGACGGTTCGTGCAAGAGCTTGCGTTGAAGATGCTAATCCGAGGCTTCTCATTGGTGGAGTGTATTAGATATAATGGTGTGGCGCCTCACCATATTAGTCTTGATTGTGTATAGTAACCTATAGTTTAGATCTATTGTCTGTTGGCTTAATCGGACGGCTCACCTTTTGATGAGAACTATGGCCAGATCTGTGCCTCGGTTGTGAGTGCCGCCGGTGTAGCCTACGCCACCCCTACGAAGATTCCATTTCTGGCTATCTTATTGCTCCAACTTCAAATGGTCATATCTCCCTCATTTTAACTCCGATTTGGGTGATTCAAGTTGGAGATTCTTCATCTCTTCGAGCTCTACACACCAGAGGGAAGAAATCAGGCAGAGGGGTTGCTGAGGTGGTCAAAAAAATGAGTTGAAGCTCGTGGAAGGCTAAGGGTTTGAATGAAGACTTCCATCCTCTTGCACTTCATCCATAGCCCCATTAGAGGCTTAGGAAGCTGCTAGAAACCAAGGTAGCAAGCTCTATTGGTTGTTGCCAAGAGAAAAAAAAGGAAAATAGAAGAGGAGAAGAAGAGGGAAATAGGGAAGTTTATCCCTCTCTTTGCGTGTGTGTGAATGTGAATGTGAATGTGAATGTGAATGCCATTGTTACTCCATGAAAGTAAAGACATGGAGAAAAGAAAGAAGAAGAAGAAGACGAAGAAGAACCTAGAATTTGGTTTTTGTGAGTTGCTTCAAGAAACCCAAGTGCCAACCGGGGTTGAAGCATTGGTGGCACCGAGACAACGTGGTTGTGGTCCGCATCAAGTGGAGATCGACATTATTGCATCTCTGACGGTTACTTCTTGCCAAGGTAACCTCACTTTTGCCAAATTTCTATTATTATAAATCATTGTAGGCAAGATGTTTGATAAAATGCCTAAGTGATAGTTGTAGTCTATTTGGGGGAAATTTGCATGTATGAGTGCTTCACTATAGGGCATTGTTATAAGCCCAATTTTATTTTATTGGTGTTCAGTGGGTGTTGGACACAGGGGCTATGTGTTCCTTGGTAGGTATAGCTACCTAAACCTATTTGCCGTGGGTGCGGCCTCTTAGATCATTCTGAGAAAACTAAGGTGAATACCTAGCCATTGTATGTAATTGGTGGAAACTGGGAATGTGTTCCCTTGGCTGTGGGTGCAGTCATAATTAGTATTGAGTAAATGCTGAGCCCGACAGTGGGCATTACTCCGTGCATGTAGGCAACTGGCCGAAGCACGTATTTCTTGTGTTGTGGATGTATATGCTCGTATTTGTATTGTGGATTAGAGTGCTTGACTGCAGAATGGGTGTGTACATCTGGTAGACCTGGCCACTTGGTGGTGTAGTGTGGATGTGCATATGATTGTGTATGTATGTGACCGTGATTACCGTGTGAGGGTTATGAGACAGCTCTGGGCAGCAATACAGGTTATGTGAGTAAGTTTCATGTAACAGTAAGAATGGTCAGTAGTATACATAGCAGCTCTGGGCAGCATCAATAGACTGTGCTATTGAATTGCAAATAGTGATTGCCACATCAGGGGTACAACTGGAAAATAAAAAAATATTTGGCACACTGATTCACCCCCCTCTCAGTGTCAATCGGGACCCAACAATTGGTGTCAGAACAAGGGCTCTAGAGGCAGCTTAAACAGCTCAGAGTGATCCGGTTGGTTGAAGATGGCATCAGGTGTTTGGTTCAGTAAGTCTACTTCTGGAGCTTCTATTTTTAATGGATCAGATTTTATCTGTTGGGGGAAGTTGATGAAGTCACATTTAGGTTCATTGGGGTATGATCTATGGAGTGCAGTGGTTAATGGGAGTGTAGACTCTACTATTGACTCCAGGGTTAGAGAGATCATTTTGGATGGATTAACAGACAGTGTGAGTGTCAAATTCAGTTCATTTATATCAGCTAAGGCGATGTGGGAGAGATTACACAACCTATATGGAGGTGGCCAGCTATATCAGAGTCCACATTAAAGGTTGAAAGCAAATGTTCAGATGAGTGCTACACTAGTGGATCTGAGTGTGTTGAGGCACATATTACTATAACTCAAGATGAAATCAATATTGATTTGAGAACACATCTGAAGGAGTGCAACTTCATTATTGCAGCATTAGAAACACAAGTCATCAATAGAGATGAGAGATGTAGAATCCTTGAAGAGGCAGTCGCTGTGTTGAGAGTACAACTGTTAGAGCTTGATGCTTCTTGTATCTGATGTGCAATCTCGAGTGATTAAAAGAGGTAGTGAAATTTCAAATGATTTTAAGAATTTAAACAAAGAATTAGAAGCAGAGATCATTTCACTACAATCACAGTTGACTGAGTTGCAGAGGAGACATTTAGCCACTCCACTTGTGGTTACAGAGATGGATAGACATCTAGCTCAGTCTGCAGAATGCCAGAGACTACCCATCATCAGCTTTAGTTCTATAACAGAGCAGGGTGAGTCATCAGGGAAAGCTATAGAGACAGTTGAGATCAGACCACAGAGACAGACTACAGGAAAAACACAGAAGAGAGCTCAGAGGAGACAAAGGAAGAGAGAGGAGAGACACAATAGTGAGATGAGATCTCCTACACATCAGGCACAATGTGGAGGTAGTCCACAAGATACAAAGAGTAGAGGTAAAGGCGAACAAACAGTCCAAATAGGGAACATAAATCAGAGTTGGTGGTTATGATAGAGTTTACCAGCAAAGACTAGTTGAGTATGGCAGGTTCAACTAGTTCAATTATCAGAGGACTATGCAGATGATTCCTAGGCAGAGTCAGATGGCTCCCACCAATAGACATAATGCTTCACCCAGCTTGCATAGGCAGTTACCAATGATACAGTTATGTTTTCATGGGTATTGCCACAGGTGCAGTGAGTATGGGCATAGGAGAGCAGAGTGTTATATCTAGATTAGATTCTAGCTATGGAGGGAGGATTCTAGCATCACTGGGTAGACAACCAGTAGAATGTCTTAGATGCCACCATCATGGACATTGGGCCAAGCATTGCAAGGCAGTGCTCTCCCCTCAGCTTGTACAAGAGGAGAGAGACTATCAGATCTCTAGAACAAGAAAGTTAAGAAGTGGTTGTAGAAGGCAAGTCAATGAAAGGCAGTCTAAGAAGCATCAGTCACAATCTAGGGGTGAGTCTCAGGTGGCTTTGTATAGTGTATGGAAAGTGAAGGATATACAAAAGGTCGAGACAACAGTAAACAGAATCTGGAAAACAAAGGGAGATGTCAGTTCTACAGTTGTGCAAGAAAGATTCAGAAAGGGAAGACCATCAGTTGGAAAGGTAAAAGAGAGGTCTACAATTGGGTTGGTTGGACAGAGGCAGAGACTGAAGAAGACAGTAAGTGAGCAGAAAGAAAAACAGAGTAGTAGGAAAGCTTCTGGTGAGAAGCAAATGCATAGGACCAAGGCAAGTGGTCAGTTAGTTTGGAGAGAGAAGCACATAGAGGTGTGTGCAGTCACAGTCACCACCCTCCCACCACCTAGACAAGGTATAGGAGTGGGCACACCTCCCAGGCACTAGGTGTACTCTGGTGCACAAGAATGGGGGAGCTCACTAGATGGATATTAGTGCCCCTAGCAGGACTTAGATTATGACAGTAAAGTTCCTGCAATAGTGCTTGGATTAGAGACATCTGTTGAAACTTAGTGTAGTCCTCTTGAGTATTTGCATCTTAATGGAGCAATCACCAGATGGGCAGTTTCAGTGTCAGTCAGAGGGCAGAATAGTTGAGGATGTCAGTGATGGTCAGAGGTATGCAGTTGTGAGTATGGTAGTCAACAATTTGCTTTTGTATGCATCAGTATGGGTCAGAGATTCAGTTGGTATCAATCTCAGTGGTAGTTGTCAGAGTGCAATTTTGTGTGATCATGGTGATTGTTTGACTTTGACAGAGTTAAATATTTCAGCACTAGTGACAGAGAGAATGATATGTTGACTGGATGAAGAGATTTATGACAGGAAGCTCAAGAAGCTGGTGAGTTGAGCAGTTGCGTACTGTAATTTGTAGTTCATGATGTATATCCAGTCGAGGCAACACTTATCTGATGAGCAGTGTTGAAGCAGATATGAGGTCAGTTGAGTAATTGAGATTTCAACTCATAGGATAGGGAAGATGCGTATGGGCACTCCTATGTAGTTTGAACTCTCACATCTGTAGGATTGGAAAGATGCATATGGGCATTCCTATAGATGCTTGTATCCCACACTGGGAGAGATTACTTTAGAGAGAGATATTATAGTTCTTTGATATTGAAGTCAAAGAGGGAGAGTGCTCAAGTGGAAGGCATTGATTTTGAGAAAACTTTTGCTCCAGTGGCAAGACTTGAGGCTATCAGAATGTTCTTGGTTTTGTCAGTGTACAAAGGGTTCAAGGTCTATCATATGGATGTCAAATCAGCTTTTCTAAATGGAAACTTGGAAGAGGAGGTTTACATAGAGTAGCCTGGTGGGTTTTAACTGAGTGAGGACCCCACTCTTGTGTGCAGATTGAAGAAGGCATTGTATGGTTTGAAACAAGCTCCAAGGGCATGGTACTCCAGATTGGACTCTTACTTGTGCAAGTTGGGTTTCAAGAAAGACTTAGTGGATAGTAATCTCTACATCAAAACTGAAGAAAGCAGTCAGCTTGTGATGGTTGTATATGTAGATGATATCATCTTTGGGGGTCACAAAGATGAATTGTGCAGAGATTTTGCAATGAGGATGCAAGATGAGTTTGAGATGTCTATGTTGGGTGAACTATCATTCTTCTTGGGTTTGCAGATCAGTCAAAAGAAAGAAGGTATCTTCATATCTCAGTTCAAGTATGTGAGGGAGATGTTAAAGAGATTCACCATGGAGGATTGCAAGCCAGTTAGTACACCTATGATGACTGGGTGTAAGTTGAGCAAGGAAGATGACTCCCCATCAGTTAACCACGCCTCGTATAGGTCAATGATTGGTAGCCTATTATATCTGACAGCTAGTAGGCCTGACATCTTACAAGCTATATGCATGGTAGCCAGATTCCAAGCAGGACCAAAAGAGACACATGTGACAGCAGTGAAGAGAATTTTCAGATATCTGAAAGGGACTAGTGAGTTTGGGTTATGGTATCCGAAAGTCAAGAGCTTTAGTTTGTCAGCTTTTTAAGATGCAGATTGGGCCGGATGTGTAGATGACAGGAAGAGCACCAGTGGTGGTGCATTCTATTTGGGGAGCAGCTTGGTGGCATGGCATAGGAAGAAGCAAGAGTCAGTCTCTCTTTCAACTGCAGATGCTAAATACACTGCAGCTACATCTTGTACATAAGTGTTGTGGATGAAGTAGATGTTGAAGGATTTGAGTGTGGAGGTTGAACAGGCAGTGCCACTATATTGTGACAATACTAGTGCTATCAATATCTCCAAGAGCCCGGTGATGCATTCTAGAACGAAGCACATTGCTATCCAGTATCATTTCTTAAGAGACAAGGTGATGGGAGGTGAAGTAAGGATGGAGTTTGTTTCCACAACAGAGCAAGTGGCTGATATCTTTACTAAACCACTTCCCAAAGATCAGTTTGAGTTCCTCAGACAAAAGCTGGGAGTGGTGGTTCTTCCAAAGCACTAGTGGCATTGGGAGAGGGGGAGCAAGTTGCTTGATGTTGCTACCCCCATATTGGACTCAGGGGAGTCCATTGGTTCCACCCTTTGTACTTGTTGTCAAAGGGGGAGAGAGTTACTCATCGGAGCTTTGGAGTGTATTAGTGATGAGGTGGTTGCCAACAACTCCAAAGGGGGAGATTGTTGTTTTATGGTTGTCCTTGTTGGCAACTTGGCCACGTGGCGATGATGACGTGGCCAGTTTGGATGACGTGGATGAAAATGATGACATGGCAGTGTCCAGTGTCACCGATGAGATAACAGAGCAGCTTGGAATGCATGGAGTGGTTTGATACATCCTTAGTATGTGGTGCGGGTTTCTAGGTCAAAACTGGTAAAATTGGCCTATTTACGATCGGGGGTATTTTCGACAGTGAAAATGACATTTTTGGAAGATCGTTTCTTCATAAAAAATATAGATTGTAATTTATCTAGTCCAGTGCATCTGATTTTGTCGCATTCCGATACTGTATAAAGAAATTACGGCATTTGTGACAGTCGAGGGCAATTTTGGCATTGAAGATGAATTTTTTAAAGGAAGTGTTCTCCATGTAACAATACTACAAAAATCCAATCTTTCCAACGGTTCTAATTTCATCGCGTTCCGATTCCGTATGAGAAAGATGCATCATTGGAAAGGTCTTGGGGCATTTTGGTCTTTTTACATGGCTGAGTCAGATGATTGAGTCTTTTGAAAAGTCGTAGAGCGTCCAATTACGGTTTCAACGCACTTCGTTTCATCTCGATTGGATATCGTATGAAAAAGTTATAAGTGTTTCCGTGAAGCCGGTTTGAAAATCCGAACTAGAAAATCAATAGATGCTCTCGGTGTTGGGTGGATTTTCTGGATTTTAATTTTGAAATTTCAGGGGTTTTTATGTAATTTCAAGATTTTAAAGGTCTGAGTTGATAAGGGGTTTTTGGCATTAAAGTTTATAGAAGCAGGGGCTTATGTGTATATAAGAGAATCAGAGGGATCCTTAATACACGGTTCAGATTGAGTCACGTCGGTCAGATTCAGATCTGATGGTTCATGCAAGAGCTTGGGTTGAAGATGCTAATCCGAGGCTTCTCATTGGTGAAGTGTATTAGATATGATGCTGTGGCGCCTCACCATATTGAGTCTTGATTGTGTGTAGCGCATGTGCATAGAATCTATAAAGTGATTCTCCATATCTTGATCTGAGCTAATCATATCAGATCGGTTCCGATCTAACGGTCAATATTGATGGAGCTTTATTAAAGTTAGCCGACAGCATACTGTGAAACGCGCTTCACCACTAATCGGTGATCGACAACGCGTCTGACAATGTCAGCGTATACGTCATGATGACGTCATAGAGATTCAAAACCTATGGTTTAGATCTATTGTCCGTTGGTTTAATAGGACGGCCGATTGAGAGAAACCTTTTGACGAGATCTATGGCCAGATCTGAGCCTCGGTTGCGCGTGCCGCTGGTGTAGGCTACGCCACCCCTACAAAGATTCCATTTTGAGTGTTCTGGTTGGTCGAACTTCAAATGGCCATATCTCCCTCATCTTAACTCCGATTTGAGTGATTCAAGTTGGAGATTCTTCATCTCTCCGAGCTCTACACATCAGAGTGAAGAAATTAGGCAAAGGGATTGCTGAGGTGGTCGGAAAAATGAGTTGAAACTCGTGGAAGGTTAAGGGTTTGAATGAAAGACTTCCATCCTCTTGCGCTTCATGCATAGCCCCCATTAGAGCCTTAGGAAGCTGCTGAAAACCAAGGTAGCAAGCTCTATTGGTTGTTGCCAAGAGAAAAAAAAAGAAGAAAATAGAAGAGAAGAGAAGAAGAGGGAAATAGAGATGAAGTTTTTCCCTCTCTTTGTGTGTGTGTGAATGTGAATGTGAATGCCATTGTTACTCCATGAAAGTAAAGACAAGGAGAAAAGAAAGAAGAAGAAGAAGAAGAACCTAGAATTTGGTTCTTGTGAGTTGCTTCAAGAAACCCAAGTGCCAACCGGGGTTGAAGCATTGGCGGCACCGAGACAACGTGGTTGTGGTCCGCATCAAGTGGAGATCGACATTATTGCATCTCCGACGGTTACTCCTTGCCAAGGTAACTTCACTTTTTCCAAATTTCTATTATTATAAATCATTGTAGGCAAGATGTTTGATAAAATGCCTAAGTGATAGTTGTAGTCTATTTGGGAGAAATTTGCATGTATGAGTGCTTCACTATAGGGCATTGTTATAAGCCCAACTTTATTTTATTGGTGTTCAGTGGGTGTTGGGCACAGGAGCTATGTGTTCCTTGGTAGGTACAACTACCTAAACCTATTTGCCATGGGTGCGGCCTCTCAGATCATTCTGAGAAAACTAGGGTGAAGACCTAGCCATTGTATGTCATTGGTGAAAATTGGGAATGTGTTCCCTTGGCTGTGGGTGCAGTCATAATTAGTATTGAGTAAATACTGAGCCCGACAGTGGGCATTACTCCGTGCATGTAGGCAACTGGCCGAAGCACGTATTTCTTGTATTGTGGATGTGTATGCTCGTATTTGTATTATAGATTGGAGTGCTTGGCTACAGAATGGGTGCGTACATCTGGTAGACCTGACCACTTGGTGGTGTAGTGTGGATGTGCATACGACTGTGTATGTATGTGACAGTGATTACCGTGTGAGGTTTATAAGATAGCTCTGGGCAGCAATACAGGTTATGTGAGTAAGTTTCATGCAACAGTAAGAATGGTCAATTGTATACATAGCAGCTCTGGGCAGCATCAATAGACTGTGCTATTGAAGTGTAAATAGTGATTGCCACATCAGGGGTACAGCTGAAAAATGAAAAGTATTTGGCACACTGATTCACCCCCCTCTCAGTGTCAGTCGGGACCCAACACCAACTTCATGTGCGACAATATACACGGGCATACAGGAGATTAGTCAAGCCAAAAGTTTGGACACCCTCATAGATAAAATTGACTGCCACTCCAGTTGTAGTTGAATCGATACAACCCCTGCTCCCAATCAAAGAAAAAAAAATCATTTTTAAATAATTTGGAGCATTTCAAAGCAAGACTGGTGGCCAAAGGTGAATGGGTGGATTATGATGAAACCTTCTCACCAGTAGCAATGATTAAATCCATTAGGATTGTTATCAATTACTGTACACTATGACTATGAAATATGGCAGATGGATGTACAGACTGCTTTCCTTAATTGACATTTAGATGAGGTTATATACATGCATCAGCTAGAAGGGTTTGCTTCCCCAGGCGAAGAAAACAAAGTGTGTAGGCTTTTGAGATCTATCTATGGTCTTAAACAGGCTTTCAGAAGCTGGAACATAAGTTTTGGTCAAACCATCAAAAATTTTGGGTTTGAACAAAACATTGATGAGCCATGCATTTACAAGAAGTCTAATGGAAATAGCGTTTGTTTTCTTGTCCTATATGTGGATGATATCTTGCTCAATGGGAATGGTGTGGGATTGCTTTCATTTGCAAAGGTGTGGCTATATAAGACATTTGCAATAAAGGATCTTGGTGAAGCCAGTTACATCATAGGAATAAAGCTTGTGAGAGATCGCAAAAATAGGATGTTAGGCTTGTCACAATCCACTTATATTAACAAAATACTCAAGGTTTAACATGCAGGATTCCAAGAAAGGGAGTATTCCCTTTAGGCATGGAATCACTCTGTCTAAATCACAATGTCTTCAAATTGTTGAAGATATTGAGACAATGAAGAGAATCCCTTATGCTTCAGTTGTAGGGAGTCTCATGTATGCGATTTTATGTACTAGACCAGACATTTGTCATACGGTAGTAATTGTGAGCCATTATCAATCTAATCCAGGACAGGAGCATTGGACTGCTGTCAAAAGCATCCTCAAGTATTTGAGGAGGACCAAGGATTATTTTGTAGTCTATGGTATTGACCAATTGTCAGTTGTGGGTTTTACAGACTCAGATTTTCAAACTGACAAAGATGACAGAAAATCTACATCAAGAATGGTATTTGTTATGAGAGGTGGTGTTATAGTTTGGAAGAGTGTCAGACAAAAGTCAATGGCTGACTCCACTACTGAGGCTGAATACCTGGCAGCTAGTGAAGCAGCTAAGGAAGGAGTTTGGCTTAAGAAATTCTTGAGCATCCCATCATGTTGTATTGTGACAATCGAGGAATCATAGCACAAGCAAAGAAACCAAGATCTCATCAAAAGAACAAGCACATGGAATGAAAATATCACTTAATTCGTGAGATTATATAATGTGGTGATGTAGCCATAGCTAAGGTTGACTCTGCTCAAAATCTGTCTGATCCCATGACTAAGGGTTTGTCGCCTAGCGTATTTGAGAAACATGTTGAGAACATGGGCATTAGGTTTATGGGAAATTTGCTTTAATGTACAAACTTGTTTTTTAAATTAAATTGTTTAATTAATTTTTAATTGGCATGATTATTTATTAAGCTCAGTTTGTCCATAGGTTTGTTAACCTAAAATTGTTTACCACTAGGGGCGAGATTGGACACCTTGTCTTCATGGTGGTCACATTGTGTATCTAGAGATGTCGATTTCATGGCACAAATGTGAGTTTACATTGAACTGGATCACTTGAGATTTTCACATGTGATATATTGTCGGTTTATAACAAAATGAAATTCTCTTAAGTAGTTTATGATCAATCCTTTAACCTGAGGGGTCCTTATCAATGTGGACATGCATTACGCATTTTGGAGTGCCAACGGTTGATTTTTTTGACTATATATCGGTACGCTGGACTCGTAGTGCTGGGTCGTATTCGAAAGAGATTCCCAACAAGGAATCCACTGCCCTTTTTTAGAGAATATCAAGGAGAGAGAAAGTTTGTATTTGATTGGATAAAATCCGGATCCGGGGGTATTTCAATAAAATGTTTTTAGTGTTTAAAAAATTAATATAAATTATTATTTATGTTCAAAAACATTTTGAAAATGTTTTCCTGGTCCAATCAAGTATACGGAATCTCTGAAATGGCTTTTTGGTTCATTAGGGACTTGACAGTATTTAACGCATGCCCTATAATAAAATATGTGATATTGCTCAGTGGGGGATAGATGTATAAATAACTACTTATTTTGGGTAATGATTGTTACATCTACTTGGCAACATATGTATTGGTTAACCTTGTATTATGGATACAATACTGTTAAGATACATAATATGCTTGGTGGAATCCCAATGGGATCCTACCCCTTTTCCTATAAGTTCAACCCATATTTATAGCATCAGATGATCATGAATCCTTTTTCGTGATCTAAGATTTTGGATCATCTTATGAGATATGATATCATAGTAACATGGAGGAGATTGTTAGGGATAAAAAAAAAAAAAGAATTATTAAGTTGCTTATCATTTAATATCTTATCAATAATGATAAGATTGGTTTTGTGAGTGATTGACTCCAAGTAGAAAATCTCTATGCCAAAGTTGAGTTTATCTATAACTCTAACTAATAGGGATTTTGGTTGGAGATATACAAGATCTCTAAAAACCAAAGCAAGATAGGGATTCTAATTTTCTTCTCTTTTATATAGTCGTGCTCCTCTCCCTCTCTCACACGCTTAATCTCTACACTAGTAATTGAGTAATAATTAGGGTTTTGTGAAAACCTTGACTATTGAGGAGGAGCTTGGACTTAAAGGAAATGTAAAGTTGTACGTGTGGGAATGACTCGTTATGAAAAGGGCTAAGATCGCGTGGAGGTTTTGCACTTGTGGTGTTTTAAGTAATGATCTATACCCCTCCATTAATTATTGTTTGAATGTTTGACCCTAATAGTGGGATGATCCAAATCGTTTCCGCACCTTCAACACCAACATGGGGGACCAATGGGAGTATACATGGAAGCATCAATAGTGCGAGCTTTTCTACTTTTCATAGGGGGTGGGGTGATGATTTTGCATTCTCTGTATCTGGCCGCAACATGCACACTCCCAGACACAGTCTTTTTCCCATTAAATAATTATGGAGGTTTACCTAATCTTTAAACATTTCATATGTGGACCTTTTTCCTACGAATATCTAAAACAAGAGCACTCCCTTCCATTATCATCCATGACAAATTCTAAAAGAATCCAAAACCCATGAGAAGACAAATGGAAAATTCCATAGAGGAAGCTTCGCGGAAAATGCAAATATGAAAAGCAAACAGTAGACCCACATAATAATCATCTTTAAAAGTATCTCTATTGTCAGGCCATCCAAGAAGGATCTAAATTCATTAATAGCCAGCTTATGAAGCAAAAGTCATATGTCTCATCCTTATGGGTTGTATTAATTAATTTATTGTTTTCAACATGCATTCTGAGTTCGACTCTCTTTATCTTTTTAGAGTCAGTTAACATTAGTCTTATGGATTTTGTGGTTTTCATAAAAGATGCATTGATCCAATTTCATGTGTGACAATATACACGGGCATACAAGAGATTAGTTGGGCCAAAAGGTTTGGACACCCTCACTGATAAAATTGACTGCCACTAAAGTTGTAGTTGAATAGATACAACCCCTGCTCCCAATCAAAGAAAAAAAAAAAAATTTTTAAATAATAATACTTAAGAGAGTATATATGAATCTAATAATAGAGATAAATTATTTATTTCTTTGGCAGCGACCAATAGCTGCATCCTAGATAATAACTAATTATTTTACACTTACGAGATAAAAAAATATAAATAAAACTTACAAACCAAATTGTCTATCGTGGGCACTAAATTTTTTGTCTTTTGTAACCAAACGACTATAATAATATCCACTCGTTTTCCATGAAAAAATAAAATAAACTTCTCCATATATGGGATTTAGGAGTTGGGACCATAATAGCATGGCCACTTGTCCCGTGTTCAGGGCACAAAAAAGTAAGAGGGTCAACAAGTTAGTAGGCTCACAACTTGCAAATAATGGAGGTAATGATTATTTGATCAATCAAAGTTAAGCTCAGGTAAGGGTGACATCAGATTTGGTTTCAGTTTATCAGTTAGGTTCCTAAACATTATTATTTTATTTTTTATTATTTATTTATTTATTTATTTTTGAGTGGGGGTGGGGAGGTATAGGACTAACTGAAAAATTGATTAGAATGGTCCTCCAATAGCCTAAATCGAAATCAAACTGACATCGTTCGACCTATATACAATCACCGATGCAGTCGGCGCTAAGGAAAAGATGGAAGCCATAATGCATTTTTTGATGGTTGACAACGATGATAGTGTTCATCCTGATTGTATTAGGCTCACCAACTTCCAAATAATGGAGGTGATAGTTATTGATTGATCAAGTTAGGCTCACGTAAAGATGAAAGCTTTTTAAAACAAAAACCCCTCCCCTCCCCTAAAAAAAAAATAAATGAAAACAGATTAGTAGATTCGGTTTCAGTTTTATCAATTAGACTCATAACCATGGTTTTAAGTATTGGTACTGGATCAATTTTATTGGTCATATCATATTAGTATCGATTGAGACTGATATCAATACTCGACTGATCTGAATTAATTATCAGTACTAGATTAGGGGTAAAATCATAATAAAAATATAATTTTTGTTGAAAAGTAAAGACAAAAGTGATCGATTCATATCAATCCAACCTGAACTGGATTGTTATCGATATAATTATCTGCTGATACTATATCAATACTGATAAATAAATACTTACAATAGTTTGGTCAGTTTAGTCTTTTTGTTCTTTTTCGATAAAATCAAATATATTTTTTATGGAAGAAATAACCCTATCTACTTGTATGGATCTAGATAAAACAGGTACGGAAAGACCTTGCTGCCATGTGCCCTCCAATTGGCATGTGCGCCAGTGTGTACTGCTCTAGCAAAGTAGTGTTCTCTTGAGACCTATTATACATGGTGCTCTGTTGCATTATAAATCATAGATCATATCCTACATTGTCTACTTAGATGTAATTTATATGGGCAAAAGAATGCTTCTTGGTCACGCAACCCTACGTCTGAAGTACAATAATTTCACCTCTATTGATGTTCATGTGCTTAACCCCATTAGTTCATGTGCTGACACAAGGACCACACAATCAGGGAGCATTCTTAAGAAATGATATGGATTAATCATATGTCAAATTTAAAAATATAATTCTAATTCAATAAAATACGAATGCCCTGCCTTTATATTGACATGTTTCACTATGTATATCCATATGAGCTTATGATTACTCTGATCACTAATGTCCATTTTCTTTATTTCTAAAGCTATTTATATTACAACGTGTTAAATTTGACTAGGGTGAACTATTACTTGTGAGTATGGACTTAGGGTTTTTTTTTTTACACAAAATTGAGGCTCCACTTGAATTATCACGTGATTAATATTTAAATCTACCAAGAGATTCCTTTGGAGGTGTGCTAGTTGGAGAATATCTTCCGACTATATATATATATATTATTATGAATTTTTTTCCTATATAATATATGAAAAATGATATACACATTGTGTAGTACATGCCTTCTCAGACTCTCTTCTTCCTAATATTACTTAAAACTCTCTTTCCTCCCTGATAGTATGGCCCTTCATACTCAAATCATGTGGCACTCCGTCTGTTGCATCCATTGACATGACACGAGAGATGCAATATATGTGAGAAGCATATAGATCCCTCCCCCATATTATATATATGAGGGAAAAGAAAGCATGTCTAGTAGCATAGCTCCTGCACTTAGACACACAAGCATGTGAAATTATCACGCCACATCTTGTGAAATTTATAGTCTTTTCTATTTTTATGTCCCTACATATGTTTTCACTAGCCCTCGCGTTAATGCAAATTAAGGGTATGCAATCATGCATATTTGTCTGACTGTAGGGGATAAAGATTAAGATAGTTGTTTGGTTGTAAGGTCTCTATGCTATAATGCGGGGTGCATAAAATTATGATTTAACTCTTATAAAATAAAAAAATCTCATCCTTAATGTTTATACATTCTTCCACTGGGCCGCACTGTTGCAAGTACCAGACCGCCATCACTTGCCTTATCTATTTAACGGAAAGGTACAAGAAAGAGAATAGGATGCTAAAGTGGCCGACAAGCTTGTGGACCAAACTTCCACGTGTTTTAGAAGAATTCACCCCCAATTTAAGAAGTCTGAAATCAAAACTCTAAACAACCCAAAGCCAAACAAAGGAGGATCATGGCCATAGCATGGCCACTTGTCCCGTGTGTTTTAGGGGCCAAAAAGTAAGAGGATAAAGTAAGGCTCACAACTTGCAAATAATGGAGGTGATGATTATTGATTAATCAAATAAGGCTCACGTAAGAGTGAAAGCAGATTCAGTCTCAGTTTTATTTTAGTTAGGTTCCAAATTGGTTTTGATTACAATGAAATCAAGTAAAAAGATAATTATAATGAAATCATATAAAGGATAGTGTTTCAAGAGAGTGGTCCCATGATTTCTGTGGCAATTATATGGACTTCTTTGCATCCCTATCTGACTTCGATCGAATGAAAATTTTCTCATTGCTTCAAGGATGTTAACCGATATTGTATCGTTTTTCCATTGGAGAAGTCTATATTCTCTATCTTATATATAAAGGAATATTATGACATGTGATATCTCAACTTAATGCAATCACTTTTTACCTATTCTATAGATTGATTAGGATTTTATTATTGTATTACACATACACACACACACATACAGAATGACTAATACAAGGAATACCATTAACATCAGTGTGGTAACAAAGCAGATACGTTGGGCCTTCGTCGATGATGGGCTCCTTACTCGACCCACAAAGATAGAACCATAAGAGGCCTACACGTAAGGGGGAGTATTGAGATAGTCCTACATCACCTATGGGTGACTCAACTATCTTGTATTAGAGCCACAAGAGGCTACCTCACTTCAAGCCAATTGGTTTTAAGATGGAAGGTTTAACATGATATTAGGGAGGATTCGATGGGGGTGTAAGGAGATAAAGGGGAAGGAGGCAAGGGTAATGGTGGGGCTGGTGCTGGAGGTTGATGTAGGGGAGCAACTGCCCAAGGGAGAATTGTGGATGGAGGTGGTGGAGAGACAAGTACAGGAGCTGAGGTGAATGGGAATATGGACTCATCAAGGCACACATAGCGGGCAATGTGCATTCTATTGGAAGAATGGTCAAGGCAACGGTAACCAAAATGAGAGGGACTATAGCTAAGGAAGACATAGGGAGAAGAGCAAAAATCCATCTTTAGCCCCGTGATCAAGGCCACCACCATCAAGTTGATTTTGGCCATTGCCGTCTCTTAGGGCTAGTCCATTAGACAGTTGGATGTCCATATTGCCTTCTTGCATGGCCATCTATGTGAGGAGGTTTACATATCTCAACCATCGGGGTTTGTTGATTCCAACTGTCCTAGTCATGTTTCCAAACTACATCGGTCCTTATATGGCCTTAAACAGACCCCACGTGCATGGTTTTACTGGTTATCACAGTTCCTAATTCTTTTAGGGTATCAAGCTTAAAAAATAGACCCCTCAATATTTATTTTCAAGACTGGCTCCAATGTTGTGTATGCATATGTTTACATGGATGACATCCTCGTGGCAAGTAGTGACTCTACACCAGTTTCTTTTCTACTTCGGCGTTTTGCAAAAGAATTCTCCATCAAGGATTTGGCTACCTTTCATTTCATTTTGGGCATCAAAGTTCTCCCTCAATCTAAAGGATTTATGTTGTCTCAATCACGCTACATCACTAAGAAAGCCGGCATGATTGATTGCAAACCAGTGCAAACCCCCATGGCTACAACACAGAAACCCACCTCTGTAGGGGGTGAACTGATGACTGACCCAACCCAATATTGCTCAATCCATTGTGGGCACTCTTAAGTATGTGATACTCACTCGTCCTGATGTCTCTTTTGCTATTAACAAGGCCTGTCAATTTATGCATGCTCTAACCAACGATCATTGAGTGTTTGTTAAATGTGTCCTACGTTAATAAATCAAACCATTGATCATGGCCTCCTCCTTGAACGATCTTCCTCTCACAAACTTCAGGCTTTCTCTGATACTGATTGGGATGGCAATGGAGAGGATCGTTAGTCTACTGGGGGTTTCTCTATCTTCCTTGGGCCAAACCTTAAATCATGGACATCTGGTAAGCAGAAAACCATTGCACAGTCCTTCACTAAGGCTAAATACAAGGCACTGACTAATGCCTCTGCTGAGCTCATCTAATTAGAGTCTCTCTTTGCTGGTCTTAGATTCCCTCTACATGGTCCCCCTATACTCTGGTGTGACAACATTGGGGCTACATACCTCTCAGCAAATCCCGTGTTTCATTCTCGAACTAAGCATGTTGAAGTTGATTTTCATTTTTTCAGGGATCGGGTTGCCAAGCAATAGCTATCGATTCAGTTCATCCCCACCCATGATCAGCTAGCAAATATTTTTACAAAACCTTTTGGCTACCTCAAGGTTTCAATTCTTATGGGGTAAGCTAAAGATTTGAAGTTTCGATTCTCCACCTTGAGGGGGTGTGTTATCCGCTACAGTATCCTTCTCTACATGGAACGTGTATATTCTCTATCTTGTATATATGAGAGTATTATCACATGTGACATCCCAGCTCAATGCAATCTCTTCTTACCTATTGCATAGATTGATTAGAATTCTATTGTCGTAATCTATATATAATGTAATTGTAGAATGACTAATATAAGGAATGCCATTAACATTAGCAAGGGAAGAGAACTCAGTAGTGGACTATTTGGCAAAATATGTGGCGAAAACTGCAAGCACTCCAACAAATATGCACTTTTCGCCTCGATTCCAGAAGACCTTGAGAAAGATTTCCTTGGGAAAATAAGGTTTCAAATTATATAATCTTTTCCTTGAGGTTTATATTTCGTGAGTTAGCTTCTCATGCTAATGGCAATGCCTAAGGTGGGAAAAGCTAACATCGATGTTTGAGTGACTGGAATCTTTAGGCTGCCTCAATATATTTTTTTTCCTTGTTTTTTAATGTAAATAACCTTTTAAGTTTTAACAATGAAAAAAGGATAATGCTAAGCAAAAGCAGTGGTAGTAATCCACCAAAAGCTAGACCTATCTATCCTAGATCATTAGTTATGGTGAGTCCATGAGATCAGTTTTTAAAAACCTGGAATTGGTTTTGGAATCGGTTCTGGATCCATCCCAGCCAATCCCAATTTGGAATCAGTCCAATATTAGTTTAGAAACACTGAAATCATAGTTTTCATATAAAATGATCAACCCAAGTTGAATTGGTTGGAATTGGAACCCATAGGATTTTTCAAACCATGAATGATAAGGCTTCATTGGCAATTATAGTCAAAAGATGAAGTCATTGGAAACTATAGACTTGAAACTCATCTTGGATCCATGGTCACTGAATTCAATTGTCTCAACACAAAGGACCAGTTGAGAAAGTGCTATTGATGGGGTGATAATAAGCCAAAGTCTTTATATTGATGACCTTGGTCCATATGTGGGTCTATATAAAGAAGGTTCCCTTTTATATCCAAATTATGAGATAATGGTTTTTGTTTGGGAGCGTAGGCCTTGCATAAGCACCTCAGCCAATGAGAGTCCATCATGTATGGATATCGACCAGGAGGGGTGCAATGGTCATTTTGCATTCCCTATGTCTGGCACAGGGGCATATTTTTGGGCGAAAAATGTGTTCCCACAAATTATATAAAGAATAAAAGAACCCTGTCCGCTTGTGTGTCTCTACATCCAAGCACAGACAAGTGCAGAAAGACCATTCCCCCCCACCCCCACCCCCACCCCCACCCCCTCTCCCTCTCCTAGATGCCTCTGCATCCCCTCATTGGCCTACGTCACAAGCAGACAGGGTTCTCTTGTCCTTTTATAAAATAGGCGAAAGAGTTCTATGTCAAGAAGCTTGACACTGCACCAGCATAGGGGACCAATAGAAGCACACATGAAAGCATCAACAGTGCAAACAATTCTACTTTTCATAAGGGGTGGGATAATGATTTTACCTCCTCTGTATTAGGACGCAGCACGCACACTCCATGTAAAATATATAGTTATAGAAGTTTATCAAATCTTTAAACATTTCATATGTGGACCTCTTTCCTACGAATATCTCAAACTAAAGCACTCCCTCCATGATTATCCATGAAAAATTCTAGAAGAAACTAAAACCCCCACCATGAGAAAACGAAGGGAAGATTGCAACCAGAGGGAGCTTCACAGAAAATGCAAAAGCAAACATTTAGACCCACATAATAATAATAATAATAATAATAATAATAATAATAATTATCTTCAAAGTATCTCTAGCATAAGGCCATCTAAGAAGGATCTAAATTCAATAGAAAACTTATAAAGCAAGGCCATATGTCTCATCCTTGGGATTGTATCAATTAATTCATTATTTTCAGCATCAGTTCTGAGTTTCACTCCTATCCCTTTGGGGCCACTCCCTTATATTTTATGACTTTCCTAGGAGTTCACGTTGACCCAACTCTTATGTATAAGAACGTACACAAGTCTCCAAGGGATTAATCTGCCCTAAAGGTGTGGATATCCTTATGGATAACATTTGGCTGTTACCCACATTTACATTGAATAGATGCAATTCTTGTTTGCCATCAAAGAAATAAAATCTCAAAGAATATTTTTAAAATAATAAAACTTAAAAACATATCATGGACCCAAAAGAAGACATTAATTATTTCATTTCTTTGGCTGTGAAGTAGATTACATTCACTACCAAATCAAATTGTTTATGGTAGGGACAATTTTTTTTGTACACCAGACTAGCATAATAATATCCACTTGTTTTCCATGAAAAAAAAACTATCCTTCCCCGGGTTAGGGAGTTGGGACCATAGCATGGCGGCCATGGCCACTTGTCGCCTGTTGAGGGTCCAAAATTTAAGAGGGTCAAGAAGTTAGGCTCACAACTTGCAAATAATGGAGGTGTGATGATTATCGATTGATGAAGTTAGAGGCTCGTAACCTAACTGACACAAACAATAATGTGGTCACAAACAATAGTTTGGTCACATTAGTTTTCGGTTTCAGTTAAGTTGGGGTTAAGTAGTTGGGGTTTTTACTTTTACTTTTTATTTTTATTTTTATTTTTATTTTTATTTTTTTTTTTTTTTTTTTTTTTGGGGGTTAGTGGGGTTGGGGATGGATAAATAAGTAGTTGGGGTATTGGTCCGTTAAATTGTATTTTCTATTATAGACCTATTATACATGGTGTTCTGTCCCATTAGCCGCCATAGGTGAAATATATTGTCAATTTAAGTTTATTATATATGGGCAAAAGAAAATAACTCAAGAGGTAGCGTAGTTGGTAAGTAACGAATTTGGTGAGATCAATATAGGCCCGCAGGACTAATCAGGTCGAAAATCTAGATACCCATCGTTAGAAAAAAAAATATGGGTAAAAGAATGCTCTCCAATCATGCTGACACAAAAACCCACGATCATATATATATAAGGAATGATACGGATTAGTCATATATCAAATTTCAAAGTATAAACACTATGTAATTCATATGTGCTTATGATTACTCTAACCACTAATGCGCATTTTTCCAATGCATTTTATTTCTAAAGCTCTTAATATTACCACTTGGTGAATTTTGACTACGGGTGTGAGTATGACCTTTGGTGTCTATTTTCCCATAAAATTTAGGTTCCACTTGAATAGTTGAATTGCCATATAACAAGGTTTTTTTTTTTTTTGAAACACTTCACAAAAGCTTAAATCTACCAAGAGAATACTTTGGGGTCTTTTTTTATTTTATTTTATTTTTCATCTACACATTGTTAATAATATATGCCTTCTCACAATCTCTAGTCCTTAATACTTTTTAACACTCTCTTTCCTCCCAATGATAATATGGGGCCCTTATAAGTGAATCGTAAGGCAGTCCCTCTGATGCATTTATTGGCTTGGTACAAGAGATGCAATACATGCAAGCAGCACATAGACTCCTCCCCCATATTACATAGAAGCTTGTTTGGTCGCCTAGCCCCTGGCTTAGTCCATGAGCTTGTGAAATTACCACCTTGCCCCTTATGACATCAATAGTCTTTTCCATGTATATGCCCTTACATTGGGGTAAGGCCTATGCAACCAGGCAGTGATCTCTTGCCATATATATAATGTTTGGGAGAGATTCTTGCCTACCTGTGTGGCCCCTACACCAATAGGGTAACCAATGGCAATGCACACAAGGACATCAATAGAGGCGGAATTTACACATTTAATGAAGGCACATCATTTTTTTTCCCTTTCTTTGTGTCAAATCTTGCTCCTCTCTAACATGCACAATGCCCCAACTTACATTGGATGATTGGAAGGATTCGGGCATGCACACCCAAATCCTATTAGTCGTTTATTTGTGTTGAGTGAGGCGTTGGAGAGGATCCTAACACCTCTTTGTCTGGGAATAGGTATAACACAGTTTGGTAGAATCATTTTTCCATAATAATTTTAAGGCAAAAAAGAAAGTTGTGTAATTGTCAGTCCTTATACCATAGGCCCATAATATAGGGCTGCATAAAATTACTCTTTACTCCTGATTAAATAAAAAAGAAAAAAATCTCATTCATATTAATGCCTTCTTAGGCTAGGAAGGGATCTCTTACCATGTTTTTAATGCAAAGATACAAGGAAGAGGCTGGGAAGGGATCTCTTACCCGTGTTTTTAATGCAAAGATACAAGAAAGAGGATTGGATGCTTTAAGTAGCGACAGCTTGTGGTCCAAACTTCCACGTGTTCTATAAGATTTCAGGCTTTTCAGCCCGATTAAGAAGCCTGAAATCAAAACTCGAAACAACCCAAAACAGAAGGAAGATCATTTGTAACATGGAAAAATGAATTCATAATGAGAGTAAATGATTTTCACAAACTTCGATTCAAAGAAGATTTTTTTAAAATGACAGAATCCAATTACAGTTTTCTTCTACTAATTTACAGAAAGTCGAATTCTCCTTCTAATTTATAGAAGATCGAGCCATAATAAGGTTCGATTGAACAATAATAAGTTTAAACAGCGTCACAGATTCATCTCTCTCTCTCTCTCTCTCTCTCTCTCAATAAGCTACAGCAAGAATTCCATGAACCTAAGCCAGGGAAGAGCGATCTTCGAAACCTTCTCAGCTTGGTTCGAACAAGACGACGATGCCACCGCCACAGACGACGAAGACGAAGACGAAGACACAGACCCATCCATCGCAGCTTCAATTGGCTTCTTAAGGCACAAGAAAAAATTCCTCGAACCCAGTTCTTTCAGCTTCTCCTCCCGATTCAAACCTGCTCAAATCAATATCAGAATTCCTAATTCACCTTCCTAAATCCCAATAGAACAAAAATAAAGAGAGACTCATTTCCCATTTCCAATTTCTTACTTTCTAAGCTGAATTGAGAATAATGGAGGTCGAAATCCGCGGGATCTGTCGTGGGCAGAAAAGGCCTCCTCGCCTCCTTAGCATATAACCTCACCGCCGCCGTAATCAAATCTCCAACCGTCGACTCCGGCGACATCACCACCTGTACAGCTCCTAAACTCCCCTGTATCGTCACGTTCAACAGCAACTTC